>NC_134359.1:260481550-260781550 GCF_048569485.1 Anomaloglossus baeobatrachus | reverse complement strand
GTATGTTATCTGTGACGACCTGGCTAGGCCAGGGCGCCACACTTCCTATGTAGGTATAGGAGCCCCTGGCTAGCTGAAGCCCTTCCTGTGTAGGTATAGGAGCCCCTGGCTAGCTGAAGCCCTTCCTGTGTAGGTACAGGAGCCCTTGGCTAGCTGAAGCCCTTCCTGTGTAGGTATAGGAGCCCCTGGCTAGCTGAAGCCCTTCCTGTGTAGGTATAGGAGCCCCTGGCTAGCTGAAGCCCTTCCTGTGTAGGTATAGGAGCCTCTGGCTAGCTGAAGCCCTTCCTGTGTAGGTATAGGAGTCCCTGGCTAGCTGAAGCCCTTCCTATGCAGGTATAGGCGCCTCTGGCTAGCTAAAGCCCTTCCTGTGTAGGTATAGGAGCCTCTGGTTAGCTGAAGCCCTTCCTGTGTAGGTATAGGAGCCCCTGGCTAGCTGAAGCCCTTCCTGTGTAGGTATAGGAGCCCCTGGCTAGCTGAAGCCCTTCCTATGCAGGTATAGGCGCCTCTGGCTAGCTAAAGCCCTTCCTGTGTAGGTATAGGAGCCTCTGGTTAGCTGAAGCCCTTTCTGTGTAGGTATAGGAGCCCCTGGCTTGCTGAAGCCCTCCATGTGTAGGTATTAGAGCCCTTGGCTAGCTGAAGCCCTTCCTTTGTAGGTATAGAAGCCCCTGGCTAGCTGAAGCCCTTCCTTTGTAGGTATAGAAGCCCCTGGCTAGCTGAAGCCCTTCCTTTGTAGGTATAGAAGCCCCTGGCTAGCTGAAGCCCTTCCTGTGTAGGTATAGGCACCTCCGGCTAGCTGAAGCCCTTCCTGTGTAGGTATAGGAGCCCCTGGCTAGCTGAAGCCCTTCCTGTGTAGGTATAGGCACCTCTGGCTAGCTGAAGCCCTTCCTGTGTAGGTATAGGAGCCCCTGGCTTGCTGAATCCCTTCCTGTGTAGGTATAGGAGCCCCTGGCTAGCTGAAGCCCTTCCTGTGTAGGTATAGGAGCCCCTGGCTAGCTGAATCCCTTTCTGTGTAGGTATAGGAGCCCCTGGCTTGCTGAAGCCCTCCCTGTGTAGGTATTAGAGCCCCTGGCTAGCTGAAGCCCTTCCTGTGTAGGTATGGGAGCCCTGGCTAGCTGAAGCCCTTCCTGTGGAGGTATAGGAGCCCTTGGCTAGCTGAAGCCCTTCCTGTGTAGGTATAGGAGCCCCTGGCTAGCTGAAGCCCTTCCTGTGTAGGTAAAGGAGCCCCTGGCTAGCTGAAGCCCTTCCTGTGTAGGTATAGGAGCCCCTGGCTAGCTGAAGCCCTTCCTGTGTCGGTATAGGAGCCTCTGGCTACCTGAAGCCCTTCCTGTGTAGGTATAGGCACCTCTGGCTAGCTGAAGCCCTTCCTGTGTAGGTATAGGAGCCCCTGGCTAGCTGAAGCCCTTCCTGTGTAGGTATAGGAGCCCCTGGCTAGCTGAAGCCCTTCCTGTGTAGGTATAGGAGCCCCTGGCTAGCTGAATCCCTTTCTGTGTAGGTATAGGAGCCCCTGGCTTGCTGAAGCCCTCCCTGTGTAGGTATTAGAGCCCCTGGCTAGCTGAAGCCATTCCTATGTAGGGATAACCTGCCCTGGCTAGCTGAAGCCCTTTCTGTGTAGGTATAGGAGCCTCTGGCTAGCTGAAGCCCTTCCTGTGTAGGTACAAGAGCCCCTGGCTAGCTGAAGCCCTTCCTGTGTAGGTATAGGAGCCCTTGGCTAGCTGAAGCCCTTCCTGTGTAGGTATAGGAGCCCCTGGCTAGCTGAAGCCCTTCCTGTGTAGGTATAGGAGCCCCTGGCTAGCTGAAGCCCTTCCTGTGTAGGTATAGGAGCCCCTGGCTAGCTGAAGCCCTTCCTGTGTCGGTATAGGAGATCCTGGCTACCTGAAGCCCTTCCTGTGTAGGTATAGGAGCCTCTGGCTAGCTGAAGCCCTTCCTGTATAGGTATAGGAGCCCCTGGCTAGCTGAAGCCCTTCCTGTGTAGGTATAGGAGCCCCTGGCTAGCTGAAGCCCTTCCTGTGTAGGTATAGGAGCCTCTGGCTACCTGAAGCCCTTCCTGTGTAGGTATAGGAGCCCCTGGCTAGCTGAAGCCCTTCCTGTGTAGGTATAGGCACCTCCTGGCTACCTGAAGCCCTTCCTGTGTAGGTATAAGAGCCCCTGGCTAGCTGAAGCCCTTCCTGTGTAGGTATAGGAGCCCCTGGCTAGCTGAAGCCCTTCCTGTGTAGGTATAGGAGCCCCTGGCTTGCTGAAGCCCTTCCTGTGTAGGTATAGGAGCCTCTGGCTAGCTGAAGCCCTTCCTGTGTAGGTATAGGAGCCCCTGGCTAGCTGAAGCCCTTCCTGTGTAGGTATAGGAGCCCCTGGCTAGCTGAAGCCCTTCCTGTGTAGGTATAGGAGCCCCTGGCTAGCTGAAGCCCTTCCTGTGTAGGTATAGGAGCCCCTGGCTAGCTGAAGCCCTTCCTGTGTAGGTATAGGAGCCTCTGGCTACCTGAAGCCCTTCTTGTGTAGGTATAGGAGCCTCTGGCTACCTGAAGCCCTTCCTGTGTAGGTATAGGAGCCCCTGGCTAGCTGAAGCCCTTCCTGTGTAGGTATAGGAGCCCCTGGCTAGCTGAAGCCCTTCCTGTGTAGGTATAGGAGCCCCTGGCTAGCTGAAGCCCTTCCTGTGTAGGTATAGGAGCCCCTAGCTAGCTGAAGCCCTTCCTGTGTAGGTATAGGAGCCCCTGGCTAGCTGAAGCCCTTCCTGTGTAGGTATAGGAGCCTCTGGCTAGCTGAAGCCCTTCCTGTGTAGGTATAGGAGCCTCTGGCTAGCTGAAGCCCTTCCTGTGTAGGTATAGGAGCCCCTGGCTAGCTGAAGCCCTTCCTGTGTAGGTATAGGAGCCCCTGGCTAGCTGAAGCCCTTCCTGTGTAGGTACAAGAGCCCCTGGCTAGCTGAAGCCCTTCCTGTGTAGGTATGGGAGCCCTGGCTAGCTGAAGCCCTTCCTGTGGAGGTATAGGAGCCCTTGGCTAGCTGAAGCCCTTCCTGTGTAGGTATAGGAGCCCCTGGCTAGCTGAAGCCCTTCCTGTGTAGGTAAAGGAGCCCCTGGCTAGCTGAAGCCCTTCCTGTGTAGGTATAGGAGCCCCTGGCTAGCTGAAGCCCTTCCTGTGTCGGTATAGGAGCCTCTGGCTACCTGAAGCCCTTCCTGTGTAGGTATAGGCACCTCTGGCTAGCTGAAGCCCTTCCTGTGTAGGTATAGGAGCCCCTGGCTAGCTGAAGCCCTTCCTGTGTAGGTATAGGAGCCCCTGGCTAGCTGAAGCCCTTCCTGTGTAGGTATAGGAGCCCCTGGCTAGCTGAATCCCTTTCTGTGTAGGTATAGGAGCCCCTGGCTTGCTGAAGCCCTCCCTGTGTAGGTATTAGAGCCCCTGGCTAGCTGAAGCCATTCCTATGTAGGGATAACCTGCCCTGGCTAGCTGAAGCCCTTTCTGTGTAGGTATAGGAGCCTCTGGCTAGCTGAAGCCCTTCCTGTGTAGGTACAAGAGCCCCTGGCTAGCTGAAGCCCTTCCTGTGTAGGTATAGGAGCCCTTGGCTAGCTGAAGCCCTTCCTGTGTAGGTATAGGAGCCCCTGGCTAGCTGAAGCCCTTCCTGTGTAGGTATAGGAGCCCCTGGCTAGCTGAAGCCCTTCCTGTGTAGGTATAGGAGCCCCTGGCTAGCTGAAGCCCTCCCTGTGTAGGTATTGGAGCCCCTGGCTAGCTGAAGCCCTTCCTGTGTAGGTATAGGAGCCCCTGGCTAGCTGAAGCCCTTCCTGTGTAGGTATAGGAGCCTCTGGCTACCTGAAGCCCTTCCTGTGTAGGTATAGGAGACCCTGGCTACCTGAAGCCCTTCCTGTGTAGGTATAGGAGATCCTGGCTACCTGAAGCCCTTCCTGTGTAGGTATAGGAGCCTCTGGCTAGCTGAAGCCCTTCCTGTATAGGTATAGGAGCCCCTGGCTAGCTGAAGCCCTTCCTGTGTAGGTATAGGAGCCCCTGGCTAGCTGAAGCCCTTCCTGTGTAGGTATAGGAGCCTCTGGCTACCTGAAGCCCTTCCTGTGTAGGTATAGGAGCCCCTGGCTAGCTGAAGCCCTTCCTGTGTAGGTATAGGCACCTCCTGGCTACCTGAAGCCCTTCCTGTGTAGGTATAAGAGCCCCTGGCTAGCTGAAGCCCTTCCTGTGTAGGTATAGGAGCCCCTGGCTAGCTGAAGCCCTTCCTGTGTAGGTATAGGAGCCCCTGGCTAGCTGAAGCCCTTCCTGTGTAGGTATAGGAGCCTCTGGCTAGCTGAAGCCCTTCCTGTGTAGGTATAGGAGCCCCTGGCTAGCTGAAGCCCTTCCTGTGTAGGTATAGGAGCCCCTGGCTAGCTGAAGCCCTTCCTGTGTAGGTATAGGAGCCCCTGGCTAGCTGAAGCCCTTCCTGTGTAGGTATAGGAGCCCCTGGCTAGCTGAAGCCCTTCCTGTGTAGGTATAGGAGCCTCTGGCTACCTGAAGCCCTTCTTGTGTAGGTATAGGAGCCTCTGGCTACCTGAAGCCCTTCCTGTGTAGGTATAGGAGCCCCTGGCTAGCTGAAGCCCTTCCTGTGTAGGTATAGGAGCCCCTGGCTAGCTGAAGCCCTTCCTGTGTAGGTATAGGAGCCCCTGGCTAGCTGAAGCCCTTCCTGTGTAGGTATAGGAGCCCCTAGCTAGCTGAAGCCCTTCCTGTGTAGGTATAGGAGCCCCTGGCTAGCTGAAGCCCTTCCTGTGTAGGTATAGGAGCCTCTGGCTAGCTGAAGCCCTTCCTGTGTAAGTATAGGAGCCTCTGGCTAGCTGAAGCCCTTCCTGTGTAGGTATAGGAGCCTCTGGCTAGCTGAAGCCCTTCCTGTGTAGGTATAGGAGCCCCTGGCTAGCTGAAGCCCTTCCTGTGTAGGTATAGGAGCCCCTGGCTAGCTGAAGCCCTTCCTGTGTAGGTATAAGAGCCCCTGGCTAGCTGAAGCCCTTCCTGTGTAGGTATAGGAGCCTCTGGCTAGCTGAAGCCCTTCCTGTGTAGGTATAAGAGCCCCTGGCTAGCTGAAGCCCTTCCTGTGTAGGTATAGGAGCCCCTGGCTAGCTGAAGCCCTTCCTGTGTAGGTATAGGAGCCCCTGGCTAGCTGAAGCCCTTCCTGTGTAGGTATAGAAGCCTCTGGCTAGCTGAAGCCCTTCCTGTGTAGGTATAGGAGCCTCTGGCTACCTGAAGCCCTTCCTGTGTAGGTATAGGAGCCTCTGGCTACCTGAAGCCCTTCCTGTGTAGGTATAGGAGCCTCTGGCTAGCTGAAGCCCTTCCTGTGTAGGTATAGGAGCCTCTGGCTACCTGAAGCCCTTCCTGTGTAGGTATAGGAGCCTCTGGCTACCTGAAGCCCTTCCTGTGTAGGTATAGGAGCCCCTGGCTAGCTGAAGCCCTTCCTGTGTAGGTATAGGAGCCTCTGGCTAGCTGAAGCCCTTCCTGTGTAGGTATAGGAGCCTCTGGCTACCTGAAGCCCTTCCTGTGTAGGTATAGGAGCCTCTGGCTACCTGAAGCCCTTCCTGTGTAGGTATAGAAGCCTCTGGCTAGCTGAAGCCCTTTCTGTGTAGGTATAGGAGCCCCTGGCTAGCTGAAGCCCTCCCTGTGTAGGTATAGGAGCCCCTGGCTGGCTGAAGCCCTCCCTGTGTAGGTATAGGAGCCCCTGGCTAGCTGAAGCCCTTCCTGTGTAGGTATAGGAGCCTCTGGCTAGCTGAAGCCCTTCCTGTGTAGGTATAGGAGCCCCTGGTTAGCTGAAGCCCTTCCTGTGTAGGTATAGGAGCCCCTGGCTAGCTGAAGCCCTTCCTGTGTAGGTATAGGAGCCCCTGGCTAGCTGAAGCCCTTCCTGTGTAGGTATAGGAGCCTCTGGCTAGCTGAAGCCCTTCCTGTGTAGGTATAGGAGCCCCTGGCTAGCTGAAGCCCTTCCTGTGTAGGTATAGGAGCCTCTGGCTAGCTGAAGCCCTTCCTGTGTAGGTATAGGAGCCCCTGGCTAGCTGAAGCCCTTCCTGTGTAGGTATAGGAGCCTCTGGCTAGCTGAAGCCCTTCCTGTGTAGGTATAGGAGCCTCTGGCTAGCTGAAGCCCTTCCTGTGTAGGTATAGGAGCCCCTGGCTAGCTGAAGCCCTTCCTGTGTAGGTATAGGAGCCTCTGGCTAGCTGAAGCCCTTCCTGTGTAGGTATAGGAGCCCCTGGCTAGCTGAAGCCCTTCCTGTGTAGGTATAGGAGCCCCTGGCTAGCTGAAGCCCTTCCTGTGTAGGTATAGGAGCCCCTGGCTAGCTGAAGCCCTTCCTGTGTAGGTATAGGAGCCCCTGGCTAGCTGAAGCCCTTCCTGTGTAGGTATAGGAGCCTCTGGCTAGCTGAAGCCCTTCCTGTGTAGGTATAGGAGCCCCTGGCTAGCTGAAGCCCTTCCTGTGTAGGTATAGGAGCCTCTGGCTAGCTGAAGCCCTTCCTGTGTAGGTATAGGAGCCCCTGGCTAGCTGAAGCCCTTCCTGTGTAGGTATAGGAGCCTCTGGCTAGCTGAAGCCCTTCCTGTGTAGGTATAGGAGCCTCTGGCTAGCTGAAGCCCTTCCTGTGTAGGTATAGGAGCCCCTGGCTAGCTGAAGCCCTTCCTGTGTAGGTATAGGAGCCTCTGGCTAGCTGAAGCCCTTCCTGTGTAGGTATAGGAGCCCCTGGCTAGCTGAAGCCCTTCCTGTGTAGGTATAGGAGCCCCTGGCTAGCTGAAGCCCTTCCTGTGTAGGTATAGGAGCCCCTGGCTAGCTGAAGCCCTTCCTGTGTAGGTATAGGAGCCCCTGGCTAGCTGAAGCCCTTCCTATGCCCAAATATGGAGCAGAGAGAGGCTTGTATTGTGGAGGTAGAGGATGGGGCTGAGCTCAGATCTCCCTCATTGCAGCATCCATCCATCCAGCGCTCCACACTGCTCCTGCCTCCTCCAGCATCCAGCCTGCAACAGGTAACCAGCTCCCCTGCATGCCCAGCACCCCCAACCCAAGCCCCCTACTCCTGCTAGACCCTAAAAGCTGCTGATCTCTCCATAGACCCTTATTTATTATACACTGATTAACTTTCATCAACATTGATACTTCTTAATGCAACAATGTATCTCACGAGTCAACTACACCTTATAGCTCTGGATTTGCTGCCAACTTCCAGAACGATTTCCTAAAAGTTTACAGGTAATCACTATGCTGCAGCAAACAAGGAGTTAATATGAAGTTAGTGAATGAAACCTAATGCTTTTAACTGGTTTGCAAATAGGAGTCAATGGATCATGTGTTGTGAGCTGTCTGCCTGGTAGATATAAATTCTTAGAAAGTTGCAACAGATATAATAATAATAATAATATTTATTAATTTATATAGTGCTATTAATGCCATAGCGCTTTACATACATTGGCAACACTGTCCCCATCGGGGCTCACAATCTAGAGTCTCTATCTGTATGTCTTTGGAGTAAAGGGTTAAGTGCTGCTGATTTCTCCCTGATGTGGCTTTATTATGATGGAAATATTCCTGACAGCTGAGGTTTCTTTGGTATTTTTAGTGTCTGCTATGAAAGGGGGGTGGGGGTGTAGAGCTATATTGATCAATTAACCATTTCCTCCCTGCATATTAAATTGGGGTAATGCAAAAATGACGTCAAACAATATCAGCGCTGGTAAAATCTGTGTATTTCTTGCTATTCATTGGTGGCTAAAACAAACAGAATCTGTTCAATGGTCTGATACAATGTTTTGGCACGCAGGATAGAGGATTTTCATTGCCAATGGTTCTCAAATTTTTAATTGGGGAGAATTAATCACACTCTTTGGAGTGAAGTCGTCAATGCTCGGAATCCTAGTTGTGCATCCACTCCCCACATTGAGAGAAGCGTGAATGTCTCTGCCAAACTTTTCTGTTTATTGTGATTCATGCCTTTTCATTCTTTTTTTATATAGTTCTGATCAGATGTGGGTATGATTGATAATTTCCTTTCCGCGTATCTATGAATCAGGGATCAGAATGAGAATTGTAGTCTTGGTTTAGTTTGTTCTCAGTTTGTCATTAAGTCTTTGGATTATATTGCTTAGGTATTGTGTTGTTCCATATGACATATTCGGCTCTGCTGCATCTGTATCGTGTGACCCTGGCAGCTCCAGCTGAGAAGAATAGCTGTTATAGTCTTGGTTTAGTTTGTTCTGAGTTTGTCATCAAGTCTTTGGATTATATTGCTTAGCTATTGTGCTGTTCCATATGACATATTCGGCTCTTCTGCATCTGTATTGTGTTGTTCTATATGACTTATTCGGCTCTGCTGCATCTGTATCGTGTGACCCTGGCATCTCCAGCTGAGAAGAATAGCTGTCAGGTTGGCTATTATAAAGCTGGAGCATCTTCTGTAAAAAAAAAATGAATGTATTGAGCCTCAACTCCTATGTGAGAAAATAAACTATCTCCTGCAGACTCAAGATCAAGAGTGTTAAAGGGGATGTCTAGTGCCGACCACTTTCACGTCGGAGGGAAGTTACGGTCACCAGGTGTCCTGTTCATTAGATAAAGGGAGCAACATCTGATCTGACCATACACAGTCATATAATTTAATTATTTTACTCACTTTTATAGCGCCATCATATTTCGCAGAGCTTTACAGACCTCATCATCACTGTCCCCATTGAGGCTCACAATCTAAATTCCCTATCGTTATGTCTTTGGAGTGTGGGAGGAAACTGGAGAACTCAAAGGAAGCCCATGCAAACTCCTTGCAGATGTTGTCCTTAATGAAATTTGCACCCAGGACCACAGAGCTGCAAGGCTACAGTGCTAACCACTGAGCCATCGTGCTGTCCAACTGGATCCTCAAACTGGATCTTGTAACAAATTCAACCACTGAGCCACCATACTGCCCAGCTGGCTCCTCAAAGTGGATCTTGTCCAAATTCAAATTCAGTCACTGAACTACTGTGGTGCCCAACTTGATCGTCAAAGTAGATCTTGTACAAATTGAACCACTGAGCCATTCTGCTCCCCAATTGGATCCTCAAACTGGATCTTGTACACATTCAACCACTGAGCCACTGTGCTGCCCGACTGGATCCTGAAAAATTTAACCACTGAATTTGTACAAGATTCACTTTGACGATCAAATTGGTCAGCACGGTGGCTCAACCACTAAGCCATTGTGCTGCTCAATTGGATCATGTACAATTTCAACCACTGAGCCATTGTGCTGCTCTATTGGATCATGTACAATTTCAACCACTGAGCCATTGTGCTGCTCTATTGGATCTTGTACAAATTCAACCACTGAGCCATTGTGCTGCTCTATTGGATATTGTACAAATTCAACCACTGAGCCATTGTGCTGCTCTATTGGATATTGTAAAAATTCAACCACTGAGCCATCGTGCTCCACAACTGGATCCTCAAACTGGATCTTGTACAAAGCCAACCACTGAGCCACTGTGTTGCCCAACTGGATCTTGTACAAATTCAACCAGCGAGCTACCGTGCTGCCCAACAGGATCCCCAAACTGGATCTTGTACAAATTCAACCAGCGAGCTACCGTGCTGCCCAACAGGATCCTCAAACTGGATCTTGTACAATTTCAACCACTGAGCCACCGTGCTGCCCAACTGGATCTCGTACAAATTCTCAATTAATGGATTTAGCAAGGGCAAATCCGCAACAATATCTGCATGTGTTTCCATGTGGACTTTTAGGGGTGTTACACTAGGTATGGGGGAGTACCAAGCGACCGGTGAAAGGGAAGGGGGAGATGGTGACCCCATACCAAATGTAATGTTTGCCCATGGGGTCCCTCACCACCCTAGATAGGTTCCGCACCTATGCGCCGAGATGGATACCTGACCCTAGGTATCCCTAGTGCTGGGCCCTAAATAGTGAGCGGGTGGGATGAGCTCTTAGTCAACCCCACTAAACACTAATTAAGACACAAGGAGTACACACAGGGGGAACAGCATAAACTATTTATGTACAGATGACTCAGGCAGAAGTTCAGCAAAGTTTCAGTAACGATATCACAGAAGAGTACAAGCCACCTACTTGTAACCAGAGCTAGAATGAACTGATAATATCACCAGCACCAGTCCAGGGAAGATAGGAGTATTTAAGCACAAGGGGAATACTGATGATCAGCAGCTGGGTGGAAGGCGAGCTCCTGCTGGGTCCTAAAGGGGAAGAGATGAAGCTACTTATACCAATGAATACTGACAGCAGGAACAATGGAATGTCAGGGAGCATCCTGTGCAGCCAAACACTGTGACCTTCTATTGCCAGAAACTATATGACAAGGGGACCTTAGAGATTTGGTACTTCTGCGCTGTAGGAATATAATCCAACACCAGAGCAAAAATTACAAAAAAATGTCATATTCGCTAATTTAGTTCCTCTTGGTCGTCTACATTGGGGGGGGGGGGGGGGGATCTCTGGTTTTGTCTGAGATGGATTCAGCTATGTAGATCCTCACACTGACATAATAACCTGCAGTAAGAAGGATATTAATGGCTGATACTTGACAATGCGCGCATCTTACATTACAGACTCGACATTGTGAAAATGTCAAGCAAAAGCTGGTTATTTTTACAAAGAGATTTACACTTTATACAGTTCTCTTGCAGACTTGGTTTTTATTTCGGCATGGTAAGGGATGAATTGTGGAGAGAGAAAGTGGCTATATATGTACTGTGTGTGTGTATGTGTATGTGTAATATATATATATATATATATATATATATATATATATATGTACAGTGCCTTTGCGAAAGTATTCAGCCCCTTTCAACTTTTCAACCTTTTCCCACATTTCAGGCTTCAAACCTAAAGATAAAAAATTTTAATTTTATGGTGAAGAATCAACAAGTGGACACAATTGTGAAGTTGAACGATATTTATTGCTTATTTTAACCCCTTCAGCCCCCAGCCTGTTTTTCACCTTAAAGACCCGGCCATTTTTTGCAATTTTGACCAGTGTCACTTTGACAGGTTATAACTCTGGAACACTTCAACGGATCCTGGCGATTCTGAGATTGTTTTTTCGTGACATATTGTACTTCATGTCAGTGGTAAATTTAGGCAGATATGTTTTGCGTTTATTTGTGAAAATTTCGGAAATTTGGCGAAAATTTTGAAAATTTTGCAATTTTCAAAATTTGAAATTTTCTGCCCATAAATCTGAGAGATATGTCACACAAAAAAGTTACTAAATAACATTTCCCACATGTCTACTTTACACCAGCGCAATTTTTGAAAAAAAAAAAAAATTCCGTTAGGAAGTTAGAAGGGTTCAAAGTTCATCACCAATTTCTCATTTTTCCAACAAAATTTACAAAAAAAAATTTTTTAGGTACCACATCACATTTGGAGTGATTTGAGAAACCTAGGCGACAGAAAATACCCAAAAGTGACCCAATTCTAAAATCTGCACCCCTCACTCTGCTCAAAACCACATCCAAGAAGTTTATTAACCCTTTAGGAGCTTCACAGCAACCAAAGCAATGTAGACGAAAAAATGAAAATTTTACTTTTTTAACACAAAAATGTTACTTTAGCCATAAAAATTAGTATTTTCACAAGGGTATCAGGAAAAATGCATCATAAAATGTATCGTGCATTTTCTCCTGAGTACGCAGATACCCCATATGTGGTGGTAATCAAATGTTTGGGCACACAGCAGGACTCGGAAGGCAAGGAGCGCCATTTGAATTTTTGAGTGCAAAATTAGCTGCACTCATTAGCAGACGCCATGTCGGGTTTGAAGACTCCCCGAGGTGCCTAAACAATGGAGCTCCCCCATAAGTGACCCCATTTTGGAAACTAGAGCCCTCAAATATTTTTTCTAGATGTTTGATGTGCACTTTGAACCCCTGGTGGCTTCACAGAAATTTATAACGTTGAGCCGTGAAAAGAAAATTTTTTTTTTTTACCACAAAACTGTTGCTTCAACCAGGTAGCTTTTTTTATCACAAGGGTATCAGGAAAAAATGCACCATAAAATGTATTGTGCATTTTCTCCTGAGTACGCAGATACCCCATATGTGGTGGAAATCAAATGTTTGGGCACACAGCAGGACTCGGAAGGCAAGGAGCGCCATTTGAATTTTTGAGTGCAAAATTAGCTGCACTCATTAGCAGACGCCATGTCGGGTTTGAAGACTCCCCGAGGTGCCTAAACAATGGAGCTCCCCCATAAGTGACCCCATTTTGGAAACTAGAGCCCTCAAATATTTTTTCTAGATGTTTTATGTGCACTTTGAACCCCTGGGGGCTTCACAGAAGTTTATAACGTTGAGCCGTGAAAAGAAATTTTTTTTTTTTTACCACAAAACTGTTGCTTCAACCAGGTAGCTTTTTTTATCACAAGGCTATCAGGAAAAAATGCACCATAAAATGTATTCTGCATTTTCTCCTGAGTACGCAGATACCCCATATGTGGTGGAAATCAAATGTTTGGGCGCACGGCAGGACTCGGAAGGCAAGGAGCGCCATTTCACAGCAAAATTGGTTGGAATTATTAGCGGACGCTATGTTGCGTTTGGAGACCCCCTGAAGTGCCTAAACAATGGAGCTCCCCCACAATTGACCCCATTTTGGAAACTAGACCCCTCATGGAATTTATCTAGCTGTTTAGGGAGCACTTTGAACCCCTGGAGGCTTCACAAACGTTTGTAATGTTGAGCCGTGAAAATATTTTATTTTTTTTACCACAAAATTGTTTTTTCAAACAGGTAGCTTTTTTTCCACAAGGGTATCAGGAAAAAATGCACCATAAAATGTATTGTGCAATTTCTCCTGAGTACGCAGATACCTCATATGTGGTGGAAATCAATTGTTTGGGCGTACGGCGGGGCTCAGAAGAGAAGGAGCGCCATTTCACAGTAAAATTGATTGGAATTATTAGCAGACGCCATGTTTCATTTGGAGACCCCCTGAGGTGCCTAAACAATGGAGCTCCCCCACATGTGATCCCATTTTGGAAACTAGACCCCCCCCCCATACAAAAAAAATTAGTTTGGCGAAAAAAAAATACAGACATCAGTAGAAAAAAAAAAAAAAAAAAATGAGCGCCTGCCAAGACCAGTGCCAAACGTGAGAGCAATGCACGAGTCTCGCATCGCATCATCCACTGCAGTCTGGAAGCGAGCAACTGCGCTGGATAATGCGATGCGAGAGGGCGGGGCGGCAGATGAGAAAGGGCGCAGCGGATGGAAGATGGGAAAGGGCGCAGCGGATGGAGGAGCGGCAGAGGATGGGAAAGGGCGCAGCGGATGGAGGAGCGGCAGAGGATGGGAAAGGGCGCAGCGGATGGATGATGGGAAATGGCGCAGCGGATGGAGGAGCGGCAGAGGAATGGGGGGGGGGGGGGGTGAGATGGGGATACCTACCTTACAGGATGGATCTAGGCAGCAGGATCACAGCAGACAGAAGAGGCAGCAGATGAAGGAGGCAACAGATCGAGGAGGGTGAGAGGGGGCAGTAGATGGAAAATGGGAGAGAGCAGGCAGCAGATCGGGGAGGGGGGCAGAGTCTGATGGGAGAGAGAGATGGCACATGTAGGGGAAGGGAGGGGGGCTTGCAGCACATGTAGGGGGAGGGAGGGGGGCTTGCAGCACATGTAGGGGGAGGGAGGGAGGCTTGCAGCACATGTAGGGGGAGGGAGGCTTGCAGCACATGTAGGGGGGAGGGAGGGGGGCTTGCAGCACATGTAGAGGGAGGGAGGGGGGCTTGCAGCACATGTAGGGGGAGGGAGGGGGGCTTGCAGCACATGTAGGGGGAGGGAGGGGGGCTTGCAGCACATGTAGGGGGAGGGAGGGGGGCTTGCAGCACATGTAGGGGGAGGGAGGGGGGCTTGCAGCACATGTAGAGGGAGGGAGGGGGGCTTGCAGCACATGTAGGGGGAGGGTGGCTTGCAGCACATGTAGGGGGAGGGTGGCTTGCAGCACATGTGCTGCAAGCCAGCCACCCTCCCCCCACATGTGCTGCAAGCCAGCCACCCTCCCCCCACATGTGCTGCAAGCCAGCCACCCTCCCCCCACATGTGCTGCAAGCCAGCCACCCTCCCCCCACATGTGCTGCAAGCCAGCCACCCTCCCCCCACGTGGGGGGAGGGTGGCTTGCAGCACATGGAGGGATAGGTGGTGTAGCGATGGAGAAGGGGCAGCCGATGAAGGAGGCGGCGGCCGCCGCCGATCGGGGGCAGCAGCGGCTGAAAAAGGTGGGTGCGACGGCGGCGGGGACAGTGGCGAGCATGGCGGTGGGGACGGCGGTGGATCGGGAGCGGCGGCGGGGGACGGCGGTGGATCGGGAGCGGCGGCGGATCGGGAGCATGGCGGCGGGGACGGCGGTGGATCGGGAGCGGCGGCGGAGACAGCGGTGCAGCGGGAGCATGGCGGCGGGGACGGCGGTGGAGCGGGAGCATGGCGGCGGGGACGGCGGTGGATCGGGAGCGGCGGCGGAGACAGCGGTGCAGCGGGAGCATGGCGGCGGGGACGGCGGTGGAGCGGGAGCATGACGGCGGTGGATCGGGAGCGGCGGCGGAGACAGCGGTGCAGCGGGAGCATGGCGGCGGGGACGGCGGTGGATCGGGAGCGGCAGCGGAGACGGCGGTGCAGCGGGAGCATGGCGGCGGGGACGGCGGTGGATCGGGAGCGGCGGCGGAGACAGCGGTGCAGCGGGAGCATGGCGGCGGTGGAGCGAGAGCATGGCGGCGGGGACGGCGGTGGAGCGGGAGCATGGCGGCGGGGATGGCAGTGGATCGGGAGCGGCGGCGGAGACGGCGGTGGATCGGGAGCGGCGGCGGAGACAGCGGTGCAGCGGGAGCATGGCGGCGGGGACGGCGGTGGAGCGAGAGCATGGCGGCGGGGATGGCGGTGGATCGGGAGCGGCGGCGGAGACGGCGGTGCAGCGGGAGCATGGCGGCGGGGACGGCGGTGGATCGGGAGCGGCGGCGGAGACAGCGGTGCAGCGGGAGCATGGCGGCGGGGACGGCGGTGGAGCGGGAGCATGGCGGCGGGGATGGCGGTGGATCGGGAGCGGCGGCGGAGACAGCGGTGCAGCGGGAGCATGGCGGCGGGGACGGCGGTGAAGCGGGAGCATGGCGGCGGGGACGGCGGTGAAGCGGGAGCATGGCGGCGGGGACGGCGGTGAAGCGGGAGCAGCGGCGGGGCGATCGGAGACAGCGGCGGTGAAGCGGGAGCAGCGGCGGGGCGATCGGGGACAGGGGCGGGCGGCGGGGGCGATCGGGGACAGGGGCGGGCGGCGGGGCGATCGGGGACAGGGGCGGGCGGCGGGGGACAACAACTTACCGCTCTCCTCGGCTTCCAGGGACGGTCACAGGCCGCAGATCCACATTGATTGGAGAGAGCGGTCACAAGACCGGTCTCTCCAATCAGAGCTGGGGGCGGGTGAAGCATCGATCACCCAGCTCCAGCCAATGGCCAGTGCTACAGCAGCACTGATCAGGGCTGGATTTCAATGTTCCAGCCATTTTCAATGGCTGGAACATTACAGTGGCTGTAATTGGCTGAGCGGCGTTCGTCAGCCAATCACAGCCTCTGTAGGTTCGGGGAGGAGGCACCACCCCTCCTGACGTCAGGCAGAGGTCCCCTCCTTCCCGAATCCACCGTTTAAGTAAATAAATTTCACTCCCCGGGGCTCCGGGACCGCGATTTCGCCAGGACGTACTGAGTACGTCATGGGTCCTTTAGCACCATGTCACCATGACGTACTCAGTACGTCCAAGGTCGTTAAGGGGTTAAACTTTTATAAAAAATAAATAACTGAATAGTGGGGCATGTAATATTATTCGTCCCCTTTAAGTTAATACTTTGTAGCGCCCCCTTTTTGCTGCGATTTACAGCACAAGTCACTTGCGGTATGTGTCTATCAGTTTTGCACATGGAGAGACTGCAATTCTTGCCCATTCTTCCTTTGTAAACAGCTGGAGCTGAGTGAGGTTGGATGGAGGCGTTTGTGAACAGCAGTTTTCAGCTCTTTCCACAGATTCTCGATTGGGTTCAGATCTGGACTGTTATTTGGCCATTCTAACACCTGGATACGTTTATTTGTGAACCATTCCATTGTAGATTTTGCTTTATGTTTGGGATCATTGTCTTGTTGGAAGATAAATCTCCGTCCCAGTCTCAGGTCTTTTGCAGACTTTAACAGGTTTTCTTCAAGAATGGTCCTGTATTTGGCTCCATCCATCTTCCCATCAATTTTAACCATCCTCCCTGTCCCTGCTGAAGAAAAGCAGGCCCAAACCATGATGCTGCCACCACCATGTTTGACAGTGGGGATGGTGTGTTCGGGGTGATGAACTGTGTTGCTTTTATGCTAAACATATCGTTTGGCATTGTGCCCAAATAGTTTGATTTTGGGTTCATCTGACCAGAGCACCTTCTTCCACATGTTTGGTGTCTCCCAGGTGGCTTGTGGCAAACTTTAAATGAGACTTTTTATAGATATCTTTGAGAAATGTCTTCTTGCCACTCTTCCATAAAGGCCAGATTTGTGCAGTGTACGACTGATTGTTGTCCTATGGACAGACTCTCCCACCTCAGCTGTAGATCTCTGCAGTTCATCCAGAGTGATCATGGGCCTCTTGGCTGCATCTCTGCTCAGTCTTCTCCTTGTTTGAGATGAAAGCTTGGATGGACGGCCGGGTCTTGGTAGATTTGCAGAGGTATGATACTCCTCCATTTCAATATGATCGCTTGCACAGTGCTTCTTGGGATGTTTAAAGTTGTGGAAATCTTTTTGTAACCAAATCCGGCTTTAAATTTCTCCACAACAGTATCACGGACCTGCCTGTTGTGTTCCTTGGTCTTAATGATGGTCTCTGTGCTTTACACAGAACACTGAGACTATCACAGAGCAGGTGCATTTATACGGAGACTTGATTACACACACGGGGCTTATATTTATCATCATCATCAGTCATTTAGGACAACATTGGATCATTCAGAGATCCTCAATGAACTTCTGGAGTGAGTTTGCTGCACTGAAAGTAAAGGGGATGAATAATATTGCACGCCCCAATTTTCAGTTTATGATTTTTTACAAAAATTTAAAATAAGCAATAAATTTCGTTCCACTTCACAATTGTGTCCCACTTGTTGTTGATTCTTCACCATTACATTAAAATTGTTATCTTTATGTTTGAAGCCTGAAATGTGGGAAAAGGTTGAAACATTCAAGGGGGCCGAATACTTTCGCAAGGCACTGTGTGTGTATATGTGTGTGTGTGTGTGTGTGTGTGTATGTATGTGTATGTATATATGTGTGTGTATATATATATATATCATCAGAACCTTGGACAGTTGCCTTTCGTGACCTTACGCTACAAGCAAAAATAAAGAAATCTAGGATATTATTCTTGCCACTCGCACAGGTGGTTGCCGTCACATGGACCACGAAGGTAGAAAACATTTATACTAATGCATTTATTTAAGGCTCATTGTCTCGGGAAAGTGCAGACGTCTATTCAGGTGATTTATGCATCTGGATGTGCCTTGAGGAATGCGAGAGGATTCATTTATTACAATACTGGAGACAGTTGGCTGAAGGAATCTTCCTGAATAAGGAAAAATGATTTAAACAGGTAATAAGGAGAGCGAGGAGAAATGTGAGGGATATCGGCTATTGTATACATTAGAAAGGAATATTGTGGGGTGTGGAGTATGATGATATTTGGCCATATTATGGGGATAGCAGAAAGACCAAACCTGTTTAAAAGGTTTCATTCCAAAAAGGTTGCAGCTATTTTTTTTGTAGAGCGTAATTCGGCAAATTTTTGGAATTGACTCCATACAAAAAAACGGTATCCAGGTTTACGAAAAATGTTTAGTATGGTCACATATAGCCCATGGGTAGCTGGAGCCCTCTTTCAGGGGGTAACCAAAAAGCCCCAAAAGCATATTTGGGACATCCCATTTTAGTTTGGAGAGTGTTTGATTTAAAGGGATTGTCCACTACTTGGACAACCCCCCTACTTATTCTCCCATAAAAAAAAAATAAGCTTATACTCCCCTCTGGTGAGGTCGCGATTCCAGTGATACGGGGGCCCATGTGACATTGTTATGACACACGAGCCCTGCAACCAATCACTGACGGCTTCCTTCACTCTGCCCTTTGGGCATTTGAGCAGGAAGTGAGCGCTGCAGAGCTCGCGTGTCATAACAATTAGTGCCCGGCATCTGTCTCCCTACCTTCAGACATTTGAGTTGGATGTGAGTGCAGCGCTGACTTCCTGCTCAAATTTCCAAAGGCGGGGGTGAAAGAAGCCGGAACTGATTGGTTGCAGGGTTTGTGTGTCATAATGTCGTGTGGGCCCCAGCATCACTGGAACCGCGGCCGCACCGAAGATGAATATAGGCTTATTTATTTTTACGGGAGCGAACAAGGAGAATGAGGGGTTGGTCAAATAGTGGACTTCCCTTTTTAAGGCTGTGTAGCTCAAGCCTCAATCAGGATGAATTTAAATAATCATTGTACTTTGCGGTTGATCCGATTTGATTGTCTAGTTATCACATTTATCAGTCTGCAAGTCACTTTATATAAAACTAGCTGTAGCACCCGGCGTTGCCCGGGATAGTAACTCTCTCTCGGTCTCTCTCCCGGTCTGTCTGTCTCTGTGTGTCTGTCTGTGTCTATCTCTCTGACTGTCTCTGTATCAGTCTCTCTGTCTGTCTCTATCTCTGTGTCTCTCTTTCCCCGGTCTGTCTCTTTCCCCAGTCTGTCTCTTTCCACGTTAGTCTCTTTCCCTGGTCTGTCTCTTTCCCTGGTCTGTATTTGTCTGTCTCTTTCCTTGTCTGTCTCTTTTCCGGTCTGCCTCTCTCTCTCCCTCTCTTTTCCGGTCTGCCTCTTTTCCGGTCTGCCTCTCTCTGTCTCTTTTCCGGTCTGCCTCTCTCTGTCTCTTTTCCGGTCTGCCTCTCTCTGTCTCTTTTCCGGTCTGCCTCTCTCTGTCTCTTTTCCGGTCTGCCTCTCTCTGTGTCTTTTCCGGTCTGCCTCTCTCTGTGTCTTTTCCGGTCTGCCTCTCTCTGTGTCTTTTCCGGTCTGCCTCTCTCTGTGTCTTTTCCGGTCTGCCTCTCTCTGTCTCTTTTCCGGTCTGCCTCTCTCTGTCTCTTTTCCGGTCTGCCTCTCTCTGTCTCTTTTCCGGTCTGCCTCTCTCTGTCTCTTTTCCGGTCTGCCTCTCTCTGTCTCTTTTCCGGTCTGCCTCTCTCTGTGTCTTTTCCGGTCTGCCTCTCTCTGTCTCTTTTCCGGTCTGCCTTTCTCTGTTTCTTTCCCCGTGTGTCTGTCTGATTGTCTTTGTCTCTCTGTCTGTCTCTCTCTATCCGTCTCTCCACCGACATCATATTACCTCACACATAAGCTTCTTATACTATGACTGTCCTTTTGTTCCTATACCAACCAATCATAGCTCCTATTAATAACCTGCAGCTCGCAGCTCCATTGACTTTAATGGTTGGACAGTAACTGTAAAGCGTGGGGTTAAATTTTCTTGTCAAAACATAGTCTATGACGTTCCCTGAGTCACATGAGGCGTCTGTTCAAAATTTTGTGATTGTAAATACGACGGTGCGGATTCCTTTAGCGGACACACACATACACACATACACACATATGACCCGCCCCAGGGCCGTGGGGTACTTGGTTCCGGGTGTTGGTTAATGGGATTATGTCACGGGGGCCTGTGCCCGGTTCCGTGGCCCTGGTGGTCGCTGAAAGTCAATAAATAATAAAAATAAAAAAAAAAAAAAGAAAATAATAAAGAAAAATAAATAAATAAATAAATAAAAGTATTTCGTGACGCCACCTACGGTTCCAGTATGGTTACTGGGGCTGCAGGTCAGACCTCTGGGGTGATGGTTAGGCAGCCAGTTGTTTACGCTTCCCGTAGGTGAAGCGGGGTCCCCAGGGCAGTTTTAGTAGTACACAGATATGGCGGTTTTTCTTCACAGCCTTTTCAACTGTCACTTTAGTGCAGCAGCCTATAGCTCCTCAGATGAAGAAATAAAGTGCGTCACACCAATTCATTAACTCTGACCAGGTTTTACTTGCAGGTGTTAAAAAGGGGTTCAGTTTCTGATGTTACAGTTTTTGGGTGATCTGGGAACAGTTCAGGATCTCTGCACCAGGTCAGTTGTGTGGCCTCCCTGCTGCGCTGTGCTTCTCCTTGGTACTAGGCTGCCTGGAGCTATACCTTGTCCCTCTCACACTGTCTTCACCTGTATGGCAGGTGGCGGGAGCTTCTCTAAGGGGCACTGCTGTACTCACAGCGGTCCCTAAGCTCTGTGTAGCGGCTTTGCCTTCAGGTGCTGCTGCGGCCAGGAGATCTGCAGTCTCCCTGGCCCCCGGTCTTTATTGCTGGGCAGATTAGATCCCTCACAATCTCGGACGCTGGTGTCCGATAATCAGCGCTGTTCCTTGGGGATGAACCGGTCTGGCTCCACCTCCCCGGTCACTCCTTTTTTGCCTCACTATTGATCCCTCAGGCGGTCACACAGTTACTTGTGCGGGCTAAGCACTGCCCTCTCCATTTTGATGTCTCCCCTCACTCTCTGCTCGCACAGTCCCTTTTCTCCAACTGTCAACTGTCTCTCTGACTCCGCCTCCAAACCTGGGGTCGCACACGCAGACAGACAGACAGACAGACAGACAGACAGATATATATATATATATATATATTTTATATATACACACATACACTCAGCTTTGAGTTGGCCACCGGGTGCATCCCTTCTGTGTACCCACCTGCCGTCACATCCTGACATCCTGAGAGCTTTCTTAGGTAGCAGAAATGCAGAGAGATAGCTGTTGCTCTCCTGTTTCTTAATTTGCTCACAGGCAAACCAGATAAGAAGGCTTACAGTTCAAGGTGGCCAAGCCATTGTATAATAGCAAGAAGTGAGGAAATTGAAAATCCAGTACCTATAGTGCTGGCAGAATGCTGTTTTGTGAAATCAATTTTTCAGTATAATAGGAATGGATGGCAAGTTATAGGCAATGAAAATCGGGAAAGTTTATGGAATGCTAAACTGGTGTCACAGATGACTACAGTAAAGAGTACTTTACACACTGCGACATCGCTAGCGATCTCATTAGCGATGTGACACGCTAGATCGCATCTACGATCTAGCATCTCACATCGCTAATGAGATCGCTAGTGATGTCGCAGGGTGTAAAGCACCCTTAAGACCATGTTTTGTGTGAAAGAAAAGATGCATTTAAAGGGACTCTGTCAGCAGGTTTTTGGTAATGTAATCTAAAGACAGCATGCTGTAAGAGTTAAAAAAGAGAATTCAGCTCTGAGTCTCTTATCACAAAGTGTGTTTTTGTTTACCTGCAATGTTAGTTTTAAGCTGAATCCTAGCTTTATCATTAGTTGGACCCAGTAGAGTGTGAGCTCAAGTCTGACTCTGCCCTCTTCTGGGCTTAGCATGGGAGTGTATAATGAAAGCCTGGTGTGGGCGGGGGTCGATGTATGGGCTCTGCTACATGCAAAATCTAAAATATTTGGTTGTGCCAGAATGGCGTCAGCCAGTAATCTAAACGATACCTTGTTGGATTCAGTATCGTTTTACCTACATCATGCCGCTGTTACAAGAGGTAGCAAAAACCTGCTGACAGATTCCCTTTAAAGTAATTTAAAGATATAATGGAGGAGCCTTCAAGTTTGTCAACTAAAGGTGGCTATGAAGATAGCTGTTGACCGAAAAAGCAACTATTCCAACTCCAATTCCTCAAACCCCCCACCCCCCCCACGCCGGGCGTGCATGTGTTTTCTTTGGTTAAGGAGAACATATGATGTGTATAAAGATGTGTTATAGGTCAAAGCAAACATGGGCTGCATAGCGGCCCTAGAGGTTGGGGGGGGCTATTTCTATCTCCAAAGAAGGTGGAATTGTGTATTTTGAAGAACTATTGGACTTATACTGTTCTTGTACAGGCTTCCTCATCAGTGATCACGCATGTTAGTCTGCGACATGTGCAATCCTTTTCTTTCATGGGATGTAGGCTTCTATGTCAGGGGTGTTACGCTGGAGCTTGCCCCTCCTTCATTAGTAAACAGTCCACATGTCTGCTCAGCCGATCGTGCATGTACATGGGGGATCAGAAGGTGAATTGTTGACCTCCATAGAATCTCATCAGCACCAAGTGCCATCTCCTATCTCTGTAATGGGAAATTCTGTCTTCACTGAAGACAGATTTTACTAATTAATTGAGGCTGGAAGATCAGTCCAGTAGGAGAAAGAAGCAGATTTGTCTGAGATATTACAAAGTTCATATTTACTATTAATTTATAAAATAAAACAACGCTTTACTCTTTAAACCTCTGGTATTTTGAGGCATTCTTCCAGGGTACTTCACCCTTCACTTCTTTTTGGGGTGCAGGATTTTATAAAATCTATGGATGCCATAAAATACCATCATTAATCCATCATTTTGCAGACATTTCCCCAGTGTCCCCGGCCGGTGGAGAAATATTTCGATACTGTGCCATCCTCTCATAGCTTTTGTGCCGATAGCACAATTTCGTTGCTGATCGCAGGAGGACTTGTCCTTTTCGTAGTGAATGGTTATTAGAGTAAATTGAGAATGTTCAAATGTCATGGGAAAAGTCGCGCACACACCGGGATTAGGTGGCGTCTTCCGGGATTACCCTTCGTTGTTTGACGTATTCTTGCGCCGCAGTGAATATAACATTGACCATTTCAATCTCTAGAACAACCTTGGAAAAAGCTCTCTATAGTATGACCGATTTTTAGGGTACTCAGGTAGGTCACCAATCATTGTGTCACTGAAAAGGAAATGCTTCACCTTGGATCTCACTAACCAGAGCAGAAAACACATATGACATATAGGGCATCATCACATATTCAGCCCCTATATTGCCCCCTGTAGCATGGTAGTCACTGTCACACAGTCATGGTGGTGTCAGGTTCTGTTCACATTGCAGATTCTGACACTCCGCCCAATGGTTTCTCTGGTGTTTCTGATTTACTCGGGCATCGCCCAGCTGTGTGCTCACTCATAGACAGGCTAGCAAGAGTTAACCTCTGCTATTCTGCTTACTAGGTTTCTGGAACCCAATCCAATCTGCTCCTCTCATACTTAGGTTGGATGAAATCATTTACCCATGCTGACTATAGTTTCCTCTATGTTGGTCTGTGTGCTGTGGTGTCCCAGATTTGCTGGAGAAAGAGTAGCCTGTGCTTGGTGGTGTTGTGGAGTTTACCCATTATCTTGTTGTTTCCTCCCTGCTCTTGTTTTCCTCCTAATCTCTTATTGTCTTATACCTCTGTGAGTGCCTGCTGTGTGACAGAGTTTTGGTTTCCCCTATTTGTCTAGGGAGGGAGGAGGTATAAGATCAGTGCTGGTCAGGAGCAGGGCCAGGAAGGAGACTCGGACATCCCCACCTTCAAGAGTATCTCTGAAACAGAGGATAGTTAGGGCCACCCCAGTCTGAGATTCAGCTTAGGATCCCTGATTTCTTTCTATCCCCATAGTAGCCGTCACTTTCTGAAATTTCTTGTAACAGAAATAAAAAAAAATGAAGTAACAATGTAGCATTCACTACCTTTGAAGGAGTTATTTCTCCTGGCTTGGTTCATGTCTCCCAGGCTGGGGCACATCACTGCATCCGGCGCATGCGCAGTGCACAGATGGAGATGCCTCCAGTACACTGTGTTTCACTGCACATGCGCTGGATTCTGGAGTTGCTGCTTTCTAATGATACACCTTGTAGGAGGATATTGAACTACATGACTCCTTGGAAGTTTGAGACCGCCCACCTGACTCTTCACAGGTTGAGAGGACTAATACCTTTTACTTTTCCATTTATGCTTCAATGGACATACAACAGAGACAGCATCCTGTGTAATACTATAGCAGCAGTGTAGGAGAAGTATATGTAACCAATAGGTTCCCTTTACTGAAGCTGCAATACCAGATACATCCTGTAGACAAGAGTGGCGCTGTTTCTAGAAAAAGTCATATTTTTCTACTCTCAATCTTTTTGCATATGAAAAATAGACACAACTACAAATTAGGAAGATCTATCTCTTTTATTAAATTAGGAGGCGCCCCACAAGATCAATCTGGCCTTGAAGGACAGCCACGTATCTCTCTGAATTCTATGGGTCCAATTCTTCATTTGCTTTTTTTTTTTTTTTAAATACCTTTTCTTTTTTTATTCGTGGATTTTGCTGCCTTATTTTGCATGAAACTAATCAAAATGGTGCACATAATTGATGAATCTTGTGCAAAATCCAAAATCATGCTTTTTTTTTTCCCCCTGCTTTTATCCATTTTTTTTGTATCTTTTTGAGCAAAAGGGCGCACTTTTTGCAAAATATTTTTTTTTTAAATAAATTTGATTTATTACCTACTTATACTATAGTTATAGTTCTTAAAGGGAACCTGCCAACAGTTTTTTGTTTTTTTTTTCTTTTTTTTTTTTCCCCCTATAAGCTGCGGCCATCACCAGTGAGCCCTTATATACAACATTCCAGAATACTGTATATAAGAGCCCAGGCCACTGTGTATAACATAAACAGCTTTATAATACTCACCTAGGGGAGGTCTGGTCCGATCTGTGTCACTGCACTCAGCCCGGCACCTCCTCTTTTCAGGAGGTCCTCTTGAGGAGGGAAGGGGAGGACCCCCTCTGATGAAGCTGTAAAACCTCCTTGTGCGAAACGTACGTTAGGTCCTCTTCTCTCCTGATCTATTCCTGCCTTTAATACCACTGGTTGAAGTAAGTACTTTATATTGTGCTCTTATGCCATTTTCTGTCTGTCTCATTGCTGGTTCCCAATGCCTTTGTTGACAGTTATGATACTTATCTGCTATTTTTTCATTGTGCTCCAAAGCTTGAGTGGACAGGACTTCAGACTATTTTTCCTTTTTCCTGGTGGTTACTCAGTCAGTAATTTCTATGCTGGCAATTTTTGTACTCTCCTCCTACTTTTTGCTGGAAAAGTCTTTCCTTCTATTCCTGCCCCTTCCCCATATTTTTGGATCCTTATTCTATTTGTCAGTTTTTATCATAATTTTTATCATAAATAAATATCATAAAAATGTTATCATAAAAAGACTTGTAATTTTTCAATTAATTTCTAAGTTTTTATGTGCATTCGTACTCCTTTTCTTCAGTTTACATTGCCATTTTGGAGTTTTTTCTGCCCTCTCATGTCCCAATTTAATTTTTGCAATCGTATGGCTTAATTTGTTGGTAGCCATGCGTGTATGGAATTTTGTGTTATTAATATATGTTATTGTTTGTTTTTATTTTTTTGTACATTAGTGGAATAAATCACTTTCTTCCCTCCAGTGTCATAAGATTTGGTGACCGTTGAAGCCAATGTTGTGGGATTTTTTTGTTTTGTTTTTTGGGGGTTTTTTTTACAAGATGATTTTGATTTTAAAGGGCAGTTCCAACTGTTGTAACAGGAATTCTCAGATAAGTCGCGCAACCAGAAAAATCTGCGCAACTCGTCTGCATCTTACTGTTGTGCGAAATTTTTAGAACTGTAATTTTGCTATAAATAAAATGGGCAAATCGCAGAAAAGTCAGATGCAAGTCGCATTGCATTGAAGTCTAGAAGCAACAGAAAATCCAACATATTTTGAACTCACCAAATATATATACGGTATATCTAATACATATAGCTCAGTGTATGTATGTGTGCATGTCCGCTAAAGGAATCCGCACCGTCGCAGTTACAATCATGAAATTCTGCACAGACACTCCATATGACCCAGGGAACGTCATAGACTATGTTTTGACGGGAAAAATTAACCCCGCACATTACAGTTACTCTCAAAAATCCTGCCTCGATTAATCTGAATGGGACTGGGAGATACGGGCTATTAATAGCAACTGTCAGTGGTTGCTATAGTAACAAAATAAACTGTTAGTATAAGAAGCTTATGTGTGAGTGAGAGACAGAAAAAGACACAGACAGAGACAGCCCGGGAGCGAGACAGACAGACACAGACAGACACAGAGAAAGAGAGAGACAGACAGAGAGACTGATACAGAGACAGACAGACACACAGAGACTCGAAGAGAGATGGCTACTATCCTGGGCAACGCCCTGGTACTACAGCTAGTGTATGTATATGTACGTATGTATGTGTGATATATATATATATATATATATATATATATATATTATATTCTCACGTGTAGGAAGGTGTCCTGATTTTCCAATGATGGTGTCACAGATGACACAGACATGTGGTTTTTGGCCATAGAAGGTTAGAAGGTCCTAGCGTTTGGCTGCACAGAACGCTCCCTGACTTTCCATTGTTCCTGCTGTCAGTATGTAATGGGATCAACAATTCAGACTGCATCATTAATGTAGAAATGGATTTGAATACTGTTTCAGCAATTGCCCACAAGGGGGCAGTGTCAGACTGTGCAATCACAAACACAGAGCTGGGAAATCCCCTACTGCAGCTTGTGTGTGAAAACCAGGAAGAAAAAAAAAGTGCGGGAAGGTTGTTCAGCTCCAGAGCTCAGCCAGAGGAGAGCTGCGTGTGGTCTCCCTGAACAGAGGGCTCTTTTGCCACCGGAGTCTTGGAGAAATCACCCTGTGGAAGTGGTTTCTGCCATTCCCGGTCTGCAGGACTTTGTTTTCACCAAGGATCTAACCGGACTGCAGAGCATCGCAACCAGAGTGTAAGTGCAGGGGCTGTGACCTCCCTTCTTCTGCTCGGCGTGCCCCGGGACTAAAAGACTGATTAGAATCCGTTACCAGCGGGGGAAGATCAAAGGAAAAGACCGAGGAGCTGCATCCCTTCAGCGCTGCACCGGGACCCATCATCGTGAGACTCCAGGCCTGCGACGTGGGAGCGGCATCTTCTTCCGGGATAGACTGGTACGTGATTGTAGGGAAAGTTAGGGAAAGTTGCCGCCATTTCTTTGTTGTTGTTTTTCCTTTCTTCTTGCTGCGTACCCGGAAGGAGTGAAAATCCAGGGACTCCACTATACTCATGTGCGCAGATAGTTCGGTTGATTGTATTATAAATATGTTTCCTAGTAAAGAAATGTTACTACCGGTAAAATCTGAGTATGGGGATTTTGTTGGAATAGAGCATACACACACACCCGCGGCCCTACCACCGGTCGCTTCATGTGGTGTAGTCGGCAGGATGTGTGACCAACAAAATCATCCCCCGGTAGTAACTTATAACCGGACGGCTCCCCCGCCGTCTATTGTCAATCAGGTGAGAAAGTTTGACGGACGGAACTATCCTGTAACTGAATGGACTGAACAACTTAAGATAGTGGGGGAAATGTATAACACTGATCCTAAGACCTTAGCAGAGATGGCCATGCTAACATTAGAGGGGGAAGCGTGGACGACAGTCAGGCTGGAGACGGTTAGGGGCCAGCGTACGTTGGATGACTTGGTGCGGGTGCTGGAGAACACCTATGGGCCGACCACTTATGCGGGAACATTGCGCTATATGTTCTTCCGGCGTACTCAGCTCGAGTCGGAGGACATTCCTCAATATGCCAATGCCCTTCAAGTGCTACTAGAACAAGTCGGTAGAAAAGAAGAACAGATAGCTAGTACGGGTACCCGTGACCTGGTGTTGAGAGATCAGTTTGTGACTGGATTGAGAGACCCGTACCTTAACCGCTCATTGCAAGATCTACTCCGGATAAATCCGGCCTTTACGTTCGCTGAGGCCAAACAAGAAGCTATAGAACGTTCAAGGGGACCTGCCGTGGAGACACAGACATATACCGCGGCTTGCAGGTCCATATCTGGTATCGGGACTCCGAACAGCAACACAGAAGAACTGAAACAGATGGTGGCAGAGTTGCAGAAACAGGTGTTACAGCTCACCTTAGACCAACAGGCGGGCCGGCAAGCGAGACAACAACCCAGCCGGCCGATGGGAAGATGCTGGACATGCGGCGATCCCCGCCATAGACCCAACCGTTGCCCCCAGAACTTTCAAGCTCCTCCACAGTCCGATCTACCAGAACCAGCAAGTCATGTCCCACAACAGTGGCCGCCTTTAAACTAGACGCCCCTGCCAAAGAGGCTCACTCGGCAGGGGATGCCAAAGAGAGGGGTGTAGGAAAACAGAGCCAGCCACGGAACAAACTTGCATCAAATAGCCCCACCCTGGAAGTATTACTGGAAGGGATCGCCGTACAAGGGTTAATGGATACTGGGTCTCAGGTATCCACCATCTCCGAGCAGTTCTACGAAGAATGTCTAAAGCCGCGGGTTGCCTATGACCCTGATACCGCCATCAAGATCAAAGCAGCCAATAATCTACCCATTCCGGTGACGGGAGTTGCCTGGGTGAACACCGAAATCTGTGGCCAAGATCTCGGGAAGAGAGGGATAATCGTGGTCAGGGAAGGCTTTGGATCAGAAACGCCCATGATTATTGGGATGAACATCTTGAAAGACCTGAATCTGGTGTTGTTTACCAAGAAGGGGCCCAAGTACTGGCAAGAAGTGACCGCACATAGGGCCACCCGCCGTGCCTTCAGCAAGTGGTCCGGACCTGCAACCTCCAGCGAATGACAGAAGAACAACTGCCGCTGGCCACGGTCACCGTACCCCGCCATACTAGGATCACCTTACCAGCTGGGAAAGAGACAGTTATCTCACTACCCCTTAGCACCATGAGACAGCTTGAAGGCGTGGAGGTGCTGATTGAGCCGCGCTCCCCGAAGGAAGGGAAGCTGAATCCACTAGTCGCTCGAACTCTAGCAGTAGTGAGAAAGGGAAGAATTCCTGTCAGGCTGGGCAACACGGCTAACGTGAGCGTTGACCTAGAAGCCGGGACACAGCTCGCCCGAGTCTACGCTCTAACCGAAGAGGTGAACCCTATGAGCCCCCTCCAGTTTGTACCGTCCACAGAGGGAGATTGGACAGTGACGGTCTCTGCCATGGCCGCTGTCGCGGGTGACACCAACGCGGGGCGAGAACTACGAGAGAAGTGTCAGTTGGATGTATCCCAATACTCCAAACGGGAGGTGTCCCAGGTGGAAGAGCTACTTCAAGAGCATCAGGCGTCCTTTGCCCGGCATGACACCGACTTTGGGTGCACCACCAGTATCAAGCACGAAATCCCCACCGGTGACACTGCTCCTATCCGTGAAAGGTACCGCCAAATTCCTCCCCAGCAATACCAAGAAGTGAAAAATCTCCTGAATTCCATGTTACACGCGGGAGTGGTACGAGAAAGCCAGAGCCCCTGGGCGGCACCAGTAGTGTTAGTCAAGAAGAAGGACGGATCCCTGAGATTCTGTGTGGACTACCGCCGTTTGAATGCTTGCACCATCCGGGACTCGTACCCTTTGCCAAGGATCGAAGAATCCCTGACAGCCCTGAAGAAAGCCAAATACTTCTCTTCGTTGGATCTGGTCAGCGGATATTGGCAGGTACCTATGCATGAGAAAGATAGAGAGAAGACTGCTTTCATCTTACCCATGGGCGTGTATGAGTTCGACCGGATG
This sequence comes from Anomaloglossus baeobatrachus, assembly GCF_048569485.1. NCBI lineage: Eukaryota > Metazoa > Chordata > Amphibia > Anura > Aromobatidae > Anomaloglossus > Anomaloglossus baeobatrachus. Next base: position 260,752,062 of record NC_134359.1, on the reverse strand, counting down.
CCCTTTGGTCTGAACAACGCGCCGGGGACTTTCCAGCGGCTGATGGAGCGCTGCTTGGGAGACTTCAACTTCGACTTCACCCTCATCTACCTGGACGACATTGTAGTCTATTCGGCCACATTTGAAGAACACCTGCAGCAGCTGGGCCGTGTGTTCAGTAGGTTGAGAGAACATGGCCTGAAGTTGAAACCCAGCAAGTGCCGTCTTCTGCAGCCCGAGATCAATTACCTGGGCCACCGGATCTCAGCCGAAGGTGTCCAGCCATCTTCAGAGAAGATAGCCGCCGTACGGGATTGGCCGCAGCCCACAAACGTCAAGGAGGTCAGGGCTTTCCTGGGGTTGGCCGGCTACTACCGCCGGTTCGTCAAAAACTTCGCCCGACTTGCTACACCCTTGCATGACCTGCTTCGAGGGACCACCAACAGCCCCAGAGGACGACCCATCAGCTGGGGACCCAGCCAGGAAGAGTCCTTCCAAGCCCTAAAGGGTGTCTTAACGTCACCCCCCATCCTGGCATATGCGGACTACAACCTGCCCTTTCAACTACACACCGATGCCAGTCTACAGGGTCTAGGGGCAGTACTCTCACAGGTACAAGAAGGCAAGGAACGGGTCATAGCCTATGCCAGTCGGTCCCTACATGAGGGCGAGAAGAACCCCACCAATTATAGCTCGTTCCGGCTGGAGCTGTTGGCCCTAACGTGGGCTATGGCGGAGAAATTTGCAGGGTACCTCACGGGGACCGAAGTACTAGTCCTGACCGATAACAACCCGTTGGCCCACTTAGAAAATGCGAAGCTCGGAGTCATGGAGCAGCGTTGGATGGCTCGGCTCTCCAAGTTCAATTACAAGATCAAATATAGGGCTGGAGCTGAGAATCAAAATGCGGACAGCCTGTCCAGAGTGTCATACCCCTTACTCAACCGAGACCGGGATGAAGAATTAGAAGGGGACGAGACGCCTGACTTTGCAAAGCTCGCCCAACAGATGGTGGATTACCGCCAGTTCGTTGTGGGCGAAGCTGGAACTCCAGTTGGAGTCGCCTTGCCACCCCAGGAGTGGTGCAGGATCCAGGACCAGAACCCTGAATGGGCTCTACTCAAACAATGGGTGAAGCGGCAGCAGAAGCCTCCCGCCGATATACGGGCACGACTGTCTACCGGGACCTTGACCCTGCTCAGTCAGTGGGACTGGCTGATTCTGAGAGAAGGAGTGCTATACCGGAAGGTTCTCTTGTCGCACATGCTGGAGGAATGCACACAAGTTGTGGTGCCTGATCAATTGGCCCGTGAGATGGTGGCCCAAGCCCACAAAAGGAATGGACACTTCGGAATAGACAAGACCTTTCGGTGGATTCAACAGTCCATCTATTGTCCGGGGCTCCGCAAGCTGGTTGAAGACGTCTGCCAGACCTGTCGCACCTGCGAACTACACAAGTCCCCTGAGCAGCGTGCACCTGTTCAAACAATTAAAACATCCAGGCCCCTTGAGCTGTTGATGGTGGACTATCTGCTGATTGGGACGGCGAGCAGTGGCTATCAGTACTGTCTAGTCATGGTGGATCACTTCACAAAATTCGCTGTCGCTGTCGCTACCAAAGACCAGACGGCTGAATCGGCTGCTCGGGCCATCTGTCGACAGTTCATCCACGTCTACGGGTGCCCGGAGAGGTTGCACTCCGACCAGGGGGCTTGTTTCGAAGGCCGAGTCATCGAAGAGCTGCATCGGATGTATGGGATCCAGAAGTCGAGGACCACTCCTTACCACCCACAAGGGAACGGTGCATGTGAACGCTTCAACCGGACCCTACTCCAGCTGATCCGCACCTTGGCCGATGATAAGAAAGACCAATGGCCCCAATTCCTTCCTGATCTAGTATGGGCCTACAACAACCAGGTCCACTCTGTGACTGGCTACACCCCACACACCCTTCTCTTTGGCCGCCCCGGAAAAGGGGTCCATGACCTGAACCTATTCCGCCCTGGAGATGATGTCTGCCATAACTACCCCTCCTGGCTAAATGCTCACCGACAGAAGATGGAGACTGTACACCGGCTGGTGAGCCAACAAATCCGGGGCCAGATACATGCTGACCCACTCCCCGTGCAAGAGCAGCCCTTGAAGTTGGGACAGCTAGTCCTGCTCCGTATCAAGAAGCCCCAAGGGAAACTTCGAGCCAAGTGGGAGACTGAGGTCTACCGGGTAATCGAACGCCCCTACCCCAACGGGCATGTATACCGAGTGCGGGGTGAAGACAGTCGCAGCATCCGCATTGTGCACCGAAATATGTTGCGTCCCTGCCGATCCCAGCCTGACTCCCCTACCACAGTACCCGGAGGGGGTGACGCTACCAACACGACTGACGTCACGGACGTTTCCCAGCATAGTGATCACATTGACTCTGAGATCGGTGACCCACCTACACAACCCAGTTCTTCCCCCGGAGTGCTGACTGAAGTGGGGCGTAAAGACAGTGACAGGGAGGGGAACAACCGACCCTTGAGACGCACTGACCGCACCACTGCTGGGATCCCGCCCGGGCGGTCTTACAGGGACCAGTATGTATGGCCCACTTCTCAACCAACCCCTGTGACATCTGCAGTCATCGCTGCCTGGGAACCGACGGTAGTTGACAGGGACTGCCAACCTTTAAGTGGGGGGGTATGTAATGGGATCAACAATTCAGACTGCATCATTAATGTAGAAATGGATTTGAATACTGTTTCAGCAATTGCCCACAAGGGGGCAGTGTCAGACTGTGCAATCACAAACACAGAGCTGGGAAATCCCCTACTGCAGCTTGTGTGTGAAAACCAGGAAGAAAAAAAAGTGCGGGAAGGTTGTTCAGCTCCAGAGCTCAGCCAGAGGAGAGCTGCGTGTGGTCTCCCTGAACAGAGGGCTCTTTTGCCACCAGAGTCTTGGAGAAATCACCCTGTGGAAGTGGTTTCTGCCATTCCCGGTCTGCAGGACTTTGTTTTCACCAAGGATCTAACCGGACTGCAGAGCATCGCAACCAGAGTGTAAGTGCAGGGGCTGTGACCTCCCTTCTTCTGCTCGGCGTGCCCCAGGACTAAAAGACTGATTAGAATCCGTTACCAGCGGGGGAAGATCAAAGGAAAAGACCGAGGAGCTGCATCCCTTCAGCGCTGCACCGGGACCCATCATCGTGAGACTCCAGGCCTGCGACGTGGGAGCGGCATCTTCTTCCGGGATAGACTGGTACGTGATTGTAGGGAAAGTTAGGGAAAGTTGCCGCCATTTCTTTGTTGTTGTTTTTCCTTTCTTCTTGCTGCGTACCCGGAAGGAGTGAAAATCCAGGGACTCCACTATACTCATGTGCGCAGATAGTTCGGTTGATTGTATTATAAATATGTTTCCTAGTAAAGAAATGTTACTACCGGTAAAATCTGAGTATGGGGATTTTGTTGGAATAGAGCATACACACACACACCCGCGGCCCTACCACCGGTTGCTTCAAGTATTCATTGGTATAGGTAGCTTTTCTACTGGATTCATCTCTCCCTTTTGGACCCAGCAGGAGCTCGCCTTCCACCCAGCTGCTGATCATCAGTATTATCTTGGTGCTTCTATAACCCTTCCTTCGTTGGACTGGTGCTGGTGATATTTTCAGTTCCTTCAAGCCGAGATTGCAAGCAGGTGGCTTGTACTCCTCTGTGATATTGTTGCTGAAAGCTCTGCTGAACTTCTATCTGAATCATCTGTGGATAAGTAGTTCATGCATTTTCCCCCTGTGTGTCCTCCTTGTGTCTTCTATAGTGTTTAGTGGGGTTGATGAAGAGCTCATCCGTTCCCTATTTAGGGTACAGCACTAGGGATACCTAGGGTCAGGTACCCTGCTCGACGCATAGGTGCAGAACCTATCTAGGGGTGGTGAGGGACCCCAGGGACCAGCAGTAGGTTTGGTCAGGGGTCACCATCTTCCCCTTCCCTAGACACAGGGTTTCCCTTCCCTTTCACCGTTTGCTTGGCGCTTCCCCATACCTAGCGTGACAGATGGTAGATATAGGGGACCAAAGAATCAGACCTATTCGATTTCAACATGTCCAATCCTTTATCATTATAAATAAATGCAATTTGTACTAATGTCTTCCTGTCTAAAACTGAACAACAGGGAATGATCAGTACGCTCAATCATTTCGAGATGGGCCGCAGTCTAAAACTACCACCTTGGACATGTTGCGTCTATCATCCTAATACTAAAATATGTACAAACTGTCTCATTTGTTTATATAAATATTGTCATATGAGATCATGTAACTTTTCTACAAGGGCTAATCATGGGTAAAATGTCATTATCCTTATATCCCCCCCCACCCCATTGTCCCAGCTGCTCACAGCTCAGGCTGCGGTCCACTTACGATATCTCCTATGATGGTACTTATTATCATCACCATTATGCTGCACAGATACCCGGTATGACAGGCCGCAGGTCAGATGAGGTTAGAAGCTGCGCAGAGAATCGTACAGGTGTATCAGCCTCAGATGACACCGAGCTTGTCCTGCATGTGTATGATAATGATAACAAGACTTAAAGGGAAAGTCCCTATTTAATAATTCTAAGAAGCTATTTCGCCTAACTCCTTCTTTCGCCCTCATATCATACTCTTACATTCTCAAATTTATTTAGCATTCTTGTGTTTTCACTTGGAAGAGAGGAGCAAGCGGCTCTCCTACATCTCTGGCAGCAGCTTATCTCCCGAGAACAAAAGGAAGGGGCATGTAAAATTCAACATACCTGATCAGTTGGTGAAAGCCTAAAGGACACATTAAAGGGAACCAATCACCAGGTTTTTCGCATATAACCTAAAGCCAGTGCTATACGGGCACTATCAGGCTGCCTATCTACATACCTGTAGTGGTCAGCTCGGATGTTTAGGCTTTCAAATACAAGGAAGTAAACTTTAAAAAATCTGCAGCTTCTTGATTGGCATTTGCAACTGAGCAGATAATATATGGGTGGGTATTCAGATGGATTCCCACCCCCCTGCCTGTTGTTCCTCTCTCTCTGTTCTCTATGGTATTATACAAACAAATCACTTTGTTGAAGGACCTGTGGTGAGGTCATACCCATGTGACCTGGTATCCAGCTTTGTTGGCTGAGGCCCCGCCCCTTCTGGTCACATGGGTATGACTTCATAACAGGTTTTTAAGCAAAGTGATTTGTTTGTATAATACAATAGTGAACAGATCAAAAGGGATTTTTATTCTACGCGTTTCGGAGCAGGAAAGTTCCTTCTTCAGGAATAACTCACAGATGTACCTTAGGTTGAACTTTGATGGCTTTCATTACTGCGACTGAGGATACCTAACATCACTATGATGACTTTGGCTCTAATAGGGATTGTCCAAGGAAAGGAGAATCAAGAATGACCTCTGCTGCAGAGGATAGGTTCATCAGACTTACCAGTCTCAGACCCCTACTGAGGACTGCAAACAACAAGATACTTGATCGGGCCAACCAACACGAGGGCTAAACATTAGATGAATGAAAAACTGTAGTGAGGGCTGAGTTAAGATTTAACTTGGTACTAACTGTCATGGCATTGTGAGATGTAGAAAAGGTGACTGGTTGGCTTCTACATATGTGGCACCCACCGTAAAGCCTGGAGGGGAAGGAGTGATGTGTGGTGATGCATTGCTGTTGATACTGTTCGCAATTCATTTTAATTTCATGACATTTACCCATCCTGCTTAACACCTTATTGTGCCACGGCATGCCATCCCATCTAGTTTGCACTAAATGGGACTTTTAATTGTGTTGCAACAAGACAGAGACTCAAAACACCTCCAGGCTATGTGACCAAGAAATAGTGGGATGGAGGCTGAATCAGATGACATGGCCTCCCTAATCACCCAATGTCAACCTAATTGAGATAGTTTAGGATGAGTTGGACTCAAGGCAGCTAAAAACTGCTCAGTGCCTCTGGGAAAGTCTTCAAGACTGTTGGAAGCAATTCCAGGTGATACTTCATTAAGCTACTTGAGAGAATGACAAGGCGATATAAAGCTGTCATCAGAGTAAAAAAGGGGGGTACTTTGAGGATTGTAAGGTCTAACACATCCTGGTTTATTTCACATTTGTTTCTATACAGATTATTATCATAAGTGCTCTGTGGTTTTGCTGCCTTCAATCTGAATTTACAATGTGCACATTCCAATAAAAACATTAAAACAGTCATGGTGGTCTCTCCATTTTTGTACACTAGTGACATTTTCAGGGTTTGAATCCCTCATTTCCATCTTGTACTCTATATTTCAATGTGGTTTCATTTCTCTTGGTTAATTTCAGTTTTGCTGCTAGCAGCTTCCCTTCTGGGATGTCAGCTGCAGCCGCTTTGTAGCCATGCCCTTTTGCGTTTCAAATAGAAGGGTTTCCCAGCAAACCTTGCTGATGATTCAAAACCATTTGTATTCTGGCTGCCTGGGTGGAAGGAGCTGCTGTGGATTCGTACTTATATCGTATTCTCTCCATTTTGATTGTTCTTTTTATTGTTTTTTTTATTATTGTTCCTTTTATTATTATTTATTATAGCGCCATTTATTCCATGGCGCTTTATATGTGAAAGAGGTATACATAATAGGGACAAGTACAATATTCATAAACAATACAAGGCACAAACTGGTTCAAGGAGGAGCGAGGTCCCTGCCCACAAGGGCTCAGTCTACAAGGGATGGGTGAGAATACAGTAGGTGAGGGTAGGGCTGGTCATGGGGCGCTGTTTCAGACAGAGGGTTACGGCAGGTTGTAGGCTTGTCGGAAGAGGTGGGTCTTCAGGTTCCTTTTGAAGCTTGTTAAGGTAGGCGAGAGTCTGATGTGTTGTGGCAGAGCATTCCAGAGTATGAGGGAGGCACGGGAGAAATCTTGGATGCGATGGTGGGAAGAGTCTTAAGGCCAATTTACACACAACTATATCGCTAATGAGATATCGTCGGGATCACGGAATTCGTGACACACATCTGGCGTCGTTAGCAACGTTGTTGCGTGTAACAGCTTTAAGCGAGTGTTAACGATCAAAAATACTCACCCAATCATTGATCGTTGACACGTCGTTTATTTTCAAAATCTCGTTGGTCATTGTGGACGTAGGTTGTTTGTCGTTCCTGAGGCAGCACACATCGCTACGTGTGACACCCTGGGAACGACGAACAACAGCTTACCTGTGTCCTCCGGCAACGAGGTGGGCGTGTCGTTAATGCGGCTAGTCTCCGCCCCTCCGCTTCAATTGGCGGGCTGCTGTGTGATGTCGCTGTGACGGTGCACGAACCTCCCCCTTAACAAAGAGGTTGTTCGTCTCCCACAGCGACGTCGCTAGGAAGGTAAGTATGTGTGACGGGTGTTAGCGATATTGTGCACCACGTGAAACGATTTGCCCGTGATGCACAAACGACGGGGGCGGGTACGCTCGCTAGTGATATCGCTAGTGATATCGTTGCGTGTAAAGCGGCCTTTGTTAGTGCAGCAGTGGGTCTAGTGAACCTCACCTGCCTCTCACTAGTCAGGACATCTATAGGGTCTCTCAGGGTCTCTGGTTCCTGCTCGGCGTCAGTTGCGGAGACTATGTAGGGACTGGCTACGAGAGTAGGCACAGCTACAGATGAGGATAGGAGGTGTCCAATCTACGCTCTCACTAGTGTGAGGGCTCACCATTGTAATTGTATTCCCGGTGTCCCCCTCCCTTGTTTGTGGTGTGTTTTTTGTTGTGCGTCAAACACCAATTGGTCTGAACGCACTCACCACGCTTTTGGCGTGACAGAAAGCCATTACATGAACAGTTGTGTCCAAACTTTTAAGTGGTACTATATGTATCAAAAAATATAGTGCCAAACACCGTACAAATACTTTAAGAAATAAATGCAGGAATTTGCAAGTATTCATATAGAAGAAATAAACAAATTAGTGTTCAAAGGAAGATGCTCAAAAGGTTTTAGGCCAATTAATTGCCAGAAACAGCACGACACTTGTGCTACAATGTTTTCCTCTTGATGTTGCCATTAATCTAGGTTCAATTGTTTCCTCCTAGCAACTAGAAATCTATGTGGCAAGTCCTCTGCTACCGAGATACGTAGAGCCTCTGCAAACCAGCGCCCATATGGCAGCTGAACTTTTGTCCTTTTTTTTTCTTTATTATTGCGCTGCCGAAGTGTTTACAGGTTGATAAAAATGTTTTCCCCGTGTTTGGCTCCAACCATTCAAGAGAAAAATCTAATCTGATTGCTAATCTGAAATTGTGCATTTTGGAAGGTAGAACTCCCTACGGCTGAGCGGAGACATTTGGATCACGAGGAATCCGGGGATTTGGGATTTGTTTGGTTTTATGCAGCGACATGAAATGTATCATTTTGCTTTTTGTGCGTCTGTAGTAAACAGCTGGCGGTCACCTGCTCGTAATGCATTTGGTTTCAGCATGAATGGACTGCAAACAAGCAAAGGTTGCGAGTGATTCTGTATCCTACTAGCCGGTTGCGAACCAAGACTAAGCCAACTGGATAGTCATAGGCTCGTCTCTTTATCTCAGTCCGTGTATCCTGTTTTGTTAATGGCTTCTAATCCTTTCGAGGGATTTCACAAGTGCTTTATTACAGCATCATACATGCCAGAAAAATGAATAATCTGGTGATTATGTTGTTTCGGGATATTACAAAGTAGGTCACTCCGAGAATTGTATAGAGTTCTTCAGACTTTAGAGTTTCTACTTTGAAGAAGATCACTCATAATTAAAGTTGAACTCCAGGGAAATAAATAATTGCCCACTGATATCAATGGAGCTACTTAGAGAAGACCAAACAGTTGTTGGTGCTCACCATGCTTCTATAGCTACATGAGGTGCCTAGTGTTATATGCTCAGCTACATGTGCCTAGTATTATATGCTCAGCTACATGATGTGCCTAGTATTATATGCTCAGCTACATGATGTGCCTAGTGTTACATGAGGTGCCTAGTGTTATATGCTCAGCTACATGATGTGCCTAGTGTTATAACACTAGGCACCTCATGTAGCTGATTGTATAACACTAGGCACCTCATGTAGCTGGGCATAAAACACTAAGCACCTCATGTAGCTGAGTATATATGCTCCGCTACATGATGTGCCTAGTGTTATATGCTCAGCTACATGAGGTGCCTAGTGTTATATGCTCAGCTACATGAGGTGCCTAGTGTTATATGCTCAGCTACATGAGGTGCCTAGTGTTATATGCTCAGCTACATGAGGTGCCTAGTGTTATATGCTCAGCTACATGAGGTGCCTAGTGTTATAGGCTCAGCTACATGAGGTGCCTAGTGTTATATGCTCAGCTACATGAGGTGCCTAGTGTTATATGCTCGGCTACATGAGGTGCCTAGTGTTATATGCTCGGCTACATGAGGTGTCTAGTGTTATATGCTCAGCTACATCAGGTACCTAGTGTTTTATGCTCAGCTACATGAGGTGCCTAGTGTTATATGCTCAGCTACATGAGGTGCCTAGTGTTATATGCTCAGCTACATGAGGTGCCTAGTGTTATATGCTCAGCTACATGAGGTACCTAGTGTTATATGCTCAGCTACGTGAGATTCCTAGTGTTATATGCTCAGCTACATGAGGTGCCTAGTGTTATATGCTCAGCTACATGAGGTGCCTAGTGTTATATGCTCAGCTACATGAGGTACCTAGTGTTATATGCTCAGCTACATGATGTACTTACTGTTATATGCTCACCTACATGAGGGGCCTAGTGTTATATGCTCAGCTACATAAGGTGCCTAGTGTTATATGCTCAGCTACATGAGGTGCCTAGTGTTATATGCTCAGCTACATGAGGTGCCTAGTGTGATATGCTCAGCTACATGAGGTGCCTAGTGTTATATGCTCAGCTACATGAGGTGCCTAGTGTTATATGCTCAGCTACATAAGGTGCCTAGTGTTATATGCTTAGCTATATGATGTGCCTACTGTTATATACTCAGCTACATGAGGTGCCTAGTGTTACATGCTCAGCTACATGAGGTGCCTAGTGTTATATGCTCAGCTACATGACGTGCCTACTGTTATATGCTCAGCTACATGAGGTGCCTAGTGTTAAATGCTGAGCTACATGAGGTGCCTAGTGTTATATGCTCAGCTACATGATGTGCCTAGTGTTATATGCTCAGCTACATGAGGTTCCTAGTGTTATATGCTCAGCTACATGATGTGCCTAATGTTATAACACTAGGAACTTCATATATGCTCAGCTACATGAGGTGCCTAGTGTTATATGCTCAGCTACATGAGGTGCCTAGTGTTATATGCTCAGCTACATGAGGTGCCTAGTGTTATATGCTCAGCTACATGAGGTGCCTAATGTTATAACACTAGGAACTTCATATATGCTCAGCTACATGAGGTGCCTAGTGTTATATGCTCAGCTACATGAGGTGCCTAGTGTTATATGCTCAGCTACATGAGGTGCCTAATGTTATATGCTCAGCTACATGAGGTGCCTAGTGTTATATGCTCAGCTACATGAGGTGCCTAGTGTTATATGCTCAGCTACATGAGGTGCCTAATGTTATATGCTCAGCTACATGAGGTGCCTAGTGTTATATGCTCAGCTACATGAGGTGCCTAGTGTTATATGCTCAGCTACATGATGTGCCTAATGTTATAACACTAGGAACTTCATATATGCTCAGCTACATGAGGTGCCTAGTGTTATATGCTCAGCTACATGAGGTGCCTAGTGTTATATGCTCAGCTACATGAGGTGCCTAGTGTTATATGCTCAGCTACATAAGGTGCCTAGTGTTATATGCTTAGCTATATGATGTGCCTACTGTTATATACTCAGCTACATGAGGTGCCTAGTGTTACATGCTCAGCTACATGAGGTGCCTAGTGTTATATGCTCAGCTACATGACGTGCCTACTGTTATATGCTCAGCTACATGAGGTGCCTAGTGTTAAATGCTGAGCTACATGAGGTGCCTAGTGTTATATGCTCAGCTACATGATGTGCCTAGTGTTATATGCTCAGCTACATGAGGTGCCTAGTGTTATATGCTCAGCTACATGATGTGCCTAATGTTATAACACTAGGAACTTCATGGTGCCTAGTGTTATATGCTCAGCTACATGAGGTGCCTAGTGTTATATGCTCAGCTACATGATGTGCCTAATGTTATAACACTAGGAACTTCATATATGCTCAGCTACATGAGGTGCCTAGTGTTATATGCTCAGCTACATGAGGTGCCTAGTGTTATATGCTCAGCTACATGAGGTGCCTAATGTTATAACACTAGGAACTTCATATATGCTCAGCTACATGAGGTGCCTAGTGTTATATGCTCAGCTACATGAGGTGCCTAGTGTTATATGCTCAGCTACATGAGGTGCCTAGTGTTATATGCTCAGCTACATGAGGTGCCTAGTGTTATATGCTCAGCTACATGAGGTGCCTAGTGTTATATGCTCAGCTACATGAGGTGCCTAGTGTTATATGCTCAGCTACATGAGGTGCCTAATGTTATATGCTCAGCTACATGAGGTGCCTAGTGTTATATGCTCAGCTACATGAGGTGCCTAGTGTTATATGCTCAGCTACATGAGGTGCCTAATGTTATATGCTCAGCTACATGAGGTGCCTAGTGTTATATGCTCAGCTACATGAGGTGCCTAGTGTTATATGCTCAGCTACATGATGTGCCTAATGTTATAACACTAGGAACTTCATATATGCTCAGCTACATGAGGTGCCTAATGTTATATGCTCAGCTACATGAGGTGCCTAGTGTTATATGCTCAGCTACATGAGGTGCCTAGTGTTATATGCTCAGCTACATGAGGTGCCTAGTGTTATATGCTCAGCTACATGAGGTGCCTAGTGTTATATGCTCAGCTACATGAGGTGCCTAGTGTTATATGCTCAGCTACATGAGGTGCCTAATGTTATAACACTAGGAACTTCATATATGCTCAGCTACATGAGGTGCCTAGTGTTATATGCTCAGCTACATGAGGTGCCTAGTGTTATATGCTCAGCTACATGAGGTGCCTAATGTTGTAACACTAGGAATTTCATATATGCTCAGCTACATGAGGTGCCTAGTGTTATATGCTCAGCTACATGAGGTGCCTAGTGTTATATGCTCAGCTACATGAGGTTCCTAGTATTAGAACATTAGGCACCTCATGTAGCTAAGCATATGAGGTGCCTAGTGTTATATGCTCAGCTACATCTACATAAGGTGCCTAGTATTATATGCTCAGCTACAGGAAGTACCTAGTATTATATGCTCGGCTACATGAAATGTCTAGTGTTATATGCTCAGCTGCAAGAGGTGCCTAGAGGTATATGTACAGTTACATGAGGTGCCTAGTGTTATATGCTCAGCTACATGAGGTGCCTAGTGTTATATGCTCAGCTACATATGGTGCCTAGTGTTATATGCTCAGCTACATATGGTGCCTAGTGATATATGCTCAGCTACATGAAGTTCCTAGTGATATTTGCTCAGCTACATGATGTGCCTGTTATGTGTTCATGGAAAAAATCTTTAGAAACATTTAATGGGTTAGCTGATTCACTATTATTATTTTTTTTCCCCACGAGAATATAGAAAATTAAATGGCTTTTTTTTTTTTTAGCCCTGGAAAGAATTTCCTTACAGAATAGAGGTGGACATTGGAAACGCACACTTTTCAATTGGGAAGCGTGTTTTATTCTCATGCTTGAGACCGTACCCAAAAGGGGTTAAATAACCGGACATATCTAATCCTACATTACTAACCGCAATGGTTATTCTTTTTTAGATTTGGGTTTAATGTGGTGTTATAAATGCACTTTGTAAAAATGTTTGGACATTCAGAGGTTAATGCTGATTTGATCATGTGATAGGGGTTGTTTCCCCTGCCCTAACTAATGCCGTTCTGAGAAGATATACTGTAATTTTATTACAGGCAATCTGTCACCAGGTTCTGACAGCAGCATAATGTAGGGGCAGAGATCCTGATTCCAGCAATGTGTGACTTACTGGGCTGCTTGCTGTAGTTTTGATAATATTCTGCTGAGAAAATAGTAATTTTATCACTAGAGGACTAGGAAACCTGCTGCCATGTAGTCCTCCTGCTCTCTGTAACGCTGCCTCCACCACTGATTAGCAGTGTATATAGAAAGCTACCAATCAGTGGTGTGGGCGGGGTTATACAGAGCTCAGCATTCAGAGGACTGGTAGATCTGTAGCAGATAAAATGATGATTTTATCAAAACTACAGCAAGTAGCCCAATAAGTGATACAGCACTGGAATCAGGAAAGCTGATAGATTCCCTTTAAAGTGAACCTGTCACCAGATTTTGGCCTTCTGAACTGAAACTAGCACCTTAAGCAGTGCTTGTGCTGCATTCTATAAAGGTGCACGTTACCCCCTGGCCGCTCTGTAGACCCCACAAATACCTTTTATAAAATCTCCCGCCCTGTATGTAAATTATCCGCTTCGGTTCAATGGGCGTCCTAAGTTGCAACTCCTGTCCCTCCTTTTGCCTCCTCCTGTGCTGATTGATGGGGATGACGCCTCGGACCCCATCCATGTAGGCAGGCAAAATTTTGCGCCTGCGCAGACATATTCCAAGGTTGCGCAGGCGCATTTCGCTCTCCCCTATACATAGGTGTGCGAACCGACAAGTTCTCTGCACAGGTGAAATATTTTGCTCAGCGATGTGGATGACGTTCACCTACATCACCGGGTAAAATCTTGCACCTGCGCAGAGAACTCGCCGGTTTGCGCAGGTGCACCTATGTTATCAGCTCTGCCCGCAACAGGGAATATGGAGATTTTGCGCACCTACTTGGATGGTGTCCGAGGCGTCATCCACGTCAATCAGCACAGGAGGAGGGAGAAAGGAGGGACAGGAGGCGCAGATTAGGACGCCCATCGTGCCAGACAATTTATATACAGGGCGGGAGATTTTATAAAGGTATTTTGGGGTCTACAGGGGTATCAGGGGGTAACATGCACCTTTTATAGAATGAAGCACAGGCGTGCCTTAAGGTGCTAGTTTTAGTTTAGAAGCCCAAAATCTGGTGACAGGTTCCCTTTAAAGTCTTTTGATGTTGGATTATGCAATCTACGGGTCACATCAGTGGCCAATTCTAGCCCTGTATTGGGTTGAAATGCATAACTGTACTAGTGCCTCAGAATCTCTCAATGATCAGCGGCTTTAACCCTATGGGGCCCTGGAAAACGTTCCAAATATATATTAAAAGCCATACAGTTTATAATGCAGCTTTCCGCACATAAGTGCTTTTGTTCCTTAGATCTCTGTTCTGGAAACCGTGTGTAACTGACCTTGAAACAATCGCTTCCCTGCGCTGCTGAGCGAGAGCCACTTGTACTCTGTCCTGAGTATGATTGATTGTATTTATTTCCGGCCCATTTACATTGGAGGAGGTTACCTGGCTCGCAACACGTGCCGAATCTGTGACTACAATGTGCACGAAGCAAATGATGTCTTCTACGACGACAAAACGAGGCTAGAGGAATCTGGAAACTTGTCTGCCACTTGTAGGGTATACTAGTATCTTATAGAATTGGTTGTACTTTATGGATCAGGGCACGATGGCCATGTACTGGAAACTTGGATCAGAATACTGGTGCCCATTCAGACTATTTAGGGTAATGTTTGGGAGTACAGTGTGGACTGTCAAGAATAGGACAAGGATGCATTCATTTGTCGGACAATTTGGACTACGAAACATTTCACCCTTGAGATCACTTGCTCAACCACATTTAGATGGTGCCGAGCGGTGATTGGGCAGTGTTGTAGTGGTGGAGGAGTAGAAACCCCCAGAGAAAACTTTTGTGAAACACCCTGCTGGACCACAAGGATACTTGGCATGTCTCCTCCGCAGTGGAATGACAAAATAACGGAAAATCGTGGCACGGGAGTAACAAACTGTCACTAGGTAAAATGCTGGAACAGGGGCTCCTAGGCTGACCCTAAGACTGGGACCCCTTTGCTTTCCCTTATCTCGAAGGTAGACTTGATGGTAGCCAGGAACAAGCCTCCAACATGGCCCTGTCTCCTAGCCAAGCTAATTGGATAGTAACAGGAACCAGGAAGCAAAAGCTATATCTGACACTCAGCCCCAGAATCCAGAACCTTATAAAGGCTGGAGATGGTGATCAACAGCCTGAGCTCCCAGCACCTGATCACAGGCCAGCAGAAATTAAATCCTGCTATACTGGAGAGCAGTGAAGCCATAACCAGACAACGCGTATGACAGGCTGTGCATCTAAAGAATGTCTGGCAGTTTGTTGAACACTGCAGTGTGAACAGAGTCCAACGCCGCCATGACACCAGCAAGTGCAATGCAGAATACCACATGACACAAACTCATTTTATTTTGGACACGTGACATGTCGTCTAGAAGTCCATCTATACATATTAGATAGCTGTTGACCAAATTTATTGTTCAGCTAACAGCTATCTCCCCCAATTCCTCCATATGCAAGAGTGCTCCTGTATTCTCTGTGATAGAGCTGTTGATAGACTTTTCTGAATCCTTCTCTCTCCTAAATCACCTGTCGGGGGACAGTTGTAAGGCCCCCATACACATTACACTTTCAGAAGATCCCTCCATTATCAGAAGGTTTGGTCAACTCTTGTCACATGGGTATATGGCCTCTTTAGGTTAGCCTCATCATTGCTATAGGGAGCATGAAGGAAGAGGGCCAAATCAGATAATACCATCCTTCTCCATTGGAAGAGTAAATTGCAAATGTCTCATCACAGGGAAATCCACCTTAGGGAAAAGAAGGGGCTATTAGTCAAAGGGCCACAAGTTGTGTTAATTGGCCTACATGAAGTACAGTGTTTAGCTCTAAACTCGTCAAGTATCATGGCACCATCAGATGCTGTTTAGACTACAGACTCTGACACTCCTCACTATGCCTTCACTACTACTTCTGAGTTGCACAGGCAGGCTCGGGCGTCAACCAGCTGTGTGCTCATTAGTGATCGGACTAGCAGGAGTTAATTTCTGCTAGCCTGCTGGTTACCTTTTGGATCGCATGTTGCAGGAGACCTATCACATTTACTCTCTGCCTTTTTAACATAGAGGAATTTGTCTTCCCATGCCGACTATAGCTTTTTACTAACCAGTCTGTGTGCTGTTGTGTTCCAGTAACTGGTAATTTACTGCATGTTGGTTGTTGTGCTGTGGAATTCGTCATGTTGTTTGGTTATTTTCTCCCTGCTCTCCTTATGATTTGTTGTCTCACTACTGTGTGAGCGTGCTGTGTGATAGTTTTGTTTCCCCTGTTTCTCTACCACTGTTTCACTCACTTCTGTCCTAGCCTCCTCCAACCCCGGGATAGGAATAGAGGAGATACTGTCAAGGTAGAGATTTTTGGTGAAGACTGCTAATGGAGTCTTCGTTTGGGATATCCAGAGACGGTGCCGTATTAGCTGTATATCAGTGCCAATATATCAATGTATATAAGACAATGAACACACAGACATGCTCTCTCTTTCAGCCAGCATCATCAACTGACTCGTGTATTCTGATAGATTCAATTATACAGTAAGCATGAATAACCTTGAAGCTAGACAGGGAGTACTTTTACTCCTTAATTTCTTACAGCACATTGCCTGTCTCCCTTACATTCCTTCTGTGTGAACATTACTGATAACACTTTTGCAGCTTCACATTCTGGCTTCATTATCTTTGGTTAACTCCTTCATGGCTTATACAGCTTAGAATTATATTATGGGTCTATGCGATGGCTACATAGACAGATACTTATGCAACTACATCTACATTTTGATTATATACAGATATTCTTATTACGTTTGAACAAACAAGCTATAGCTCAGGCGACCTCCACAGTACTAGATCTTGGCTAGTCAGGAGCAGGGTCAGGAAGGCAGCTCAGACATCCTCACCATCAGAGGTAACTCTGAGATAAGGGATAGCCAGAGCCCCCCAAGTCTGAAGGCCAGTCTAGGAGCCCCAGTCCTCGCTCTTCCCTTGGTCATCGTGACACCTCTAAGATAGGACCCTATTTTGCTGTTGCGAAGTTCATCCCTGGTAGTACCCATCAGTTATTTATGCCATGTCTATTGACAACTTTGTTATTCAATTAGTTCAATTAGGCAAATCCTAAAAGAATGGGCACATTTAGTGGACTATGAACATTTTAGTTATTTGAAGTATATTATTCAGCTCCGTTACACAGACCCTGTAAAATATATTAATTTTAAATATGCACTTCTCTGTCTTTGATGTGGTGTCCGTGCACAGGGAATCTTACCATTAATGAAATAGTCAAATATTAGCTAAAATCCCTAATAAACTGAACCATAAAAATAAAGGAAAATCTTTTTGTTATTTTTGGGGTGAAACATTGAGTACGGTGATTGGGCTGAAAAATAATTTACGTGTGCTTTCTGGTGTTGTCTTATAATATAAACCCTTCATTGAAATGTTCTAGCCATAATTTAACATGGTTTAAAGGGAACCTGTCAGGTCCAATATGCAGCTAGAACCACGAGCATTTCTGGGTGCATATTTCTAATCTCTGCCTAACAGTCCCTGTATCTAGTAGCATAGATAAAGGGATTTTTAGCAAAATAATCTAAAGATCCTTTATCATATGCTAATGAACGCGGGGACTAGTCCCAAGGTTGTTAGTTCCTGCGCTAATTCCACCCTTTTAGAGTGGCAGCATACCTACAGGGGTGTGCTAACATGCTATTCAATGCAGCATCACCAGTGGTGATGTACGTACCTGTGTTCACTGTCACCGAGAATCCGAAGTCCCCGGCACTTCCGGTCATGCGCCCTAGACCCCTCTGAAGAAAGGACGCATACACCCTACTTCATACTGCGCATTACCGGAAGTGCCAGGCATTCAGATCAGCGGTGACAGAGGACACAGGTACGCGCATCACCACTGGTGATACTGTATTGAATAGCATGTAAGCACACCCCTGTGGGTGTGCTGCCATGCTAAGAGGGAGGAATGAGCGCAGGAACTAACGCCCTTGGGACTAGTCCGTAGGCTCATTAGCATATCATAAAGGATCCTTAGAAATACTTTTTCTAAAGCTCTCTTTATCTATGCTACTAAATACAGGGACAGTTAGGCAGGGATTAGCAATATGCACCCAGAAAATTTTATATATATATATATATATTTATTTTTTTTTGCATTTTTATAGATTACCCCATCTATTAAAACACTGTCCGGTTTGCAAGATATGTCATTACTACACCTCTATCCCAATGGTTCATGCCGTTATGTGCCAGGGTGACTTATGGCATTGGAGCCTGGTTCTGATAGCTACTCCTCTGCTACCTCCGTCCATACATATGTTGGTCTAGCATAGACTGTATGCTAAGCTTTTATATGACCAATAACAGAAAACAGTAGAAGACGGGTTTTCAAAGCTGCGCTATTGACCAAATCGGACTGATGATAGAATTAATGTTTCTTTATTTCATGCACAGGTCAACGCGTTTCAGGAGTACTCAGCTCCCTTCATCAGGACAACAGGCAAAAAACATCAAATCTCCATTGATTTGATGGTTTTTGCCTGTTGTCCTGATGAAGGGAGCTGAGTACTCCTGAAACGCGATGACCTGTGCATGAAATAAAGAAACATTAATTCTATCACCGATTTGGTCAATAGCACGGCTATCTGCCATACCCGGGGCTGCAGCTTTTGACATGACTGTACATGCGTTTATAGGATTTGTGACTGGCACAACTTCTATAGGTGAATTTGATTTTATTTACAACTCTTTTCTTATTGGGGTAAGACCCTATTTGCGCTTTTGTCCAGGTTTTTCATATTGATAAGCTTTATATGACCAACAGACAAACAAATTAACGCGGTGCTCATGTGTATAATATTCTCTGATCTGACCAAATTGAGCTAATTTCTATAATGAAAAAATGCACTTACATCGCTGTTAGTGCTAATGAGGAAAACCTGTTTCTAGTGCGCTGTGCAGAGCTGTGACATGATAATTATTAATATGATTATTGATAATGAATTAGTATTAGAGATAATCAGGCATGTCCTGATTATAATAGGACCCCTCCTTCCCCCATTTATATAACTATTCTGTGGCATTCACGGCTCCAGAACATAAAACTCGTTCCCAATATTCCTATTTTTAAACTATGTTTCCATGAATGGTATGGAAAATGTATCCTACCCAAGAAATTAGCTTATTTCTCCATTTATGAGCCAATTCTCTTTCACCTCGCCTCCTCAACAGATCATACAGGTAAAGTCTGTCCTCTGCCAGACAGAAAGGTAGAGACAAACACAGAACAGTGCTGTTGCTTCCTAGTAAGTGTTTTATCCCCCCCCCCTTCCTCCCCCTGTGCTGGATTCACAACGAAACTGCTCAGTACTGTCTGTGTATAATGTCCTCCATGCTAATGCTGCTTCTGAACATGTGCTACATTGACACGAGAGAGCCACTTCTATTTCACCCCACCTCCTCTACTTATCATACAGCTACAGTCTGTCTTGTGCCAGACATAGAGGTATAGACAAACACAGAACAGTGCTGTTGCTTCCTAGTAAGTGTTTCATCTCTCCCACCCTCAGTGCTGGATTCGCACCTAAACTGCTCAGTACTGTGTATAATGTCATCCATGCTATTTCTGCTTCTGATCATGTGCTACATGGACGCGAGAGCAGAAATGCCCCATATCTGTATATAGCAGCAAGTCTCCACCCACTAGCTTAGAGACAACTGAAAATTGGAGAACAAACCAGGAAATGGGTAAACTGATGAAAATGCTGATTTCAAGTCATATACTTATTCCCGGCTTCATTTCTTCAAGACTGACTGATTATTTCTGGATCGTGCAAAAAAATGTTTCAGGCTAAAAAAAAAAAGGAAGGCCATTTATTTCCAGGGTCAAGGTTCCTTTTTAAAGGGTTTTTCCCAATTTTATGAATGGTTATTGTTGGATAGTGCTTGTAAATACAATCAATTTTGTCCTTTAATGGCTATCAAAATTTGCAGCCATTCTTGAGCTATTAACACTTTTTTTTATTTTGTTTACAACTCGTTGCCTTAGAGACCGACCATCACTGCTAAACTGAGCATGTTCAGTGTTTATGACTCGCCCACCCCAGGGCTATGGGACACCCGGTGCCGGGCCGGACTAGTCCGGGGGTCGTCAGTGGTGGCGGGCCCTGACTCCGTGACCCTGGTGGGTGTCAATTAAATATGGCTGGTGACTTGGGGGTGGATAGAGTTTATGGTTGTCGTGACGTCACCTGTGGTTTGCGGCTATTAAGCCGCCGCTGCTGTATGAGGCCTCCGGGGCTGGTGATATGGCAGCTTGGGTGGTCCTGCTCCCCACAGATGGAGCG
The DNA here is from genome assembly GCF_048569485.1 of Anomaloglossus baeobatrachus. NCBI lineage: Eukaryota > Metazoa > Chordata > Amphibia > Anura > Aromobatidae > Anomaloglossus > Anomaloglossus baeobatrachus. Next base: position 260,731,676 of record NC_134359.1, on the reverse strand, counting down.
GTGCCCTGGGGCAACAGTTGGTGCTCGTAAGAGTCTCTGGTGTGATGAAAGTCTCTGGTGATGTTGTGTGAATAATACGGTGCAGGGCCGACAGGCAGTGGAAGAAACAGGCACAAACTGTAGTCTCTTTACCTTCTCCTCTTTTACTTGGCAGCAGTTTAGTCCAGGGAGACCGTCACAGGTGGTAAAGATGATCCGGCCGGCCTGGAAGTGCCTGGGGGTGATCTCTTTGGCCAGTTGAGTGTGAGGCCTACTCCCTGCTCTTTCTTTTCTTCTACAGGACCCTGCACTCTGAATTTAGCAATGGCCCTCTTGCTGCTGGAACCGGTAGTTCGTCCCTTTTTCTGTATGGTAGGCTGCGCAGGCCCTCTCGGGTGCTTCTCTACTGGAGTCCACACCGGGCCCTTGGGATGCAGCTGTACCTTCAGATTGCTTCTGGGCCAGGGGGCTTGCAGCTCTCCTGCCCTCCGGATTCGGCCACCAGGGAAGGATTTTATACCCTGGTAACCACAGACTCCGATGTCCGAATCTCTTCTGTGCCTCTCTGCAAATCCTGCTTCACTGGGCCAAGCTATTCCAGCTCCAGGCCCCAGTCCACAGGACAGCACCACTCTGCGTCTGCACTCTCTGCTCTCTCTACCCAGACTGAACACTAACTCCTCCCTCAGGTCAGACTTGAGTAATGCTCCCTGGAACTCCAGGTTCAGAGCTCCCTCTGCTGGCCTGAGGGAGAAACTGCGTTGGATGTTGAACTTACTGGCCAATGATTCCCTCAATTACCTCCAGGCTCAGCATTAACCCTTTGGCGGGGCAATGCTGTTGTGGGGACCAGGTCCTGGGGCGCCACATTTATTGTAATGCTGTGTCCCTGCACTCCTTGCTCTCCTGCAGGGACGCGCTCTGACTCCCGCCGCGGCCGGATCCTTCCACACCGCACGGCGTCCCTGCCTCTCTTCTTTGTCCGCTTCTCCTCCTCCCAACTCCCGGAGTCTGTGCGCGCGTCACAGGACCTTCGGGAATGTTCCTAAGGAATACACACGCGCCGCTGCCCCTCTCTTAGACACCCAGTGCGCCACTCTTAGGCTGAGAGGCCCTTCCTATCGCTGAGAGGTACTGCATATTTAAGGCAAACTCCCACAAGAGGAGTTGCCTGATCAACGCCCTAGTTTAGCTAGTTAGTGTCTAGTGCTCTAGCTTGCTAATTATCAGGTCCCCTTGTCTGTTCCATCCGTTCAGTCCTGTTGTTTTTCTTACCTGTCGGTTCTGTCCTGTTGGTGCTAGTGTCCCTGCCTAGTGTCCCTGCCTATCTGTCTTGCCCATGCCTCCAGCCTCAGCTATCACGGTGGCCCTCGCCACACCAGAGACTGTGCCTGTCCGTCCCGGCAATGCCAATAACCTCAGCTATCCTGGTTGCCCTCGCCACACCAGAGATTGCGCTTTTCCAACCCAGCCATGCCTCCAACCTCAGCTTTACCGGTGGCCCGCACCACACCAGAAACTGTATCTGTCTGTCCCAGTCATGCCTCCAGCCTCAGCTACCTCGGTGGCCCTCGCCACACCAGAGACTGTGCCTGTCTGTCCCGCCCGTGCCTCCAGCCTCAGCTTTACTGGCGGTGGCTCATGCAATACCAAAGTCCAGTCCAGCTGTGCCTCCAGCCTACGTTACCCCGGTGGCCCTCACCGTACCAGAGACTCTGTCTGTCCACCTTGGTCATGCCATCTGCCTCTGCTACCCTAGTGGTCCCTATTTACTCTTGAAACTCGGCCCTGTCTGCTCCTGTGTTTTCACCTGCCCTGGGGGTCAGCTGGCACAGTCCTGGCCTTTACCCCACAAAAGGTTAGGTCTGTGGTCTCCCTGTGGCCCAGTGGGTCCACTTCTAGCTTGCCGAAGCACCATCCCCAGTAGCGAGCGTAACACTTGTAGGCTCTTTTGTATTGACCTTGTAAGGTCCGTTTTGAAGCTGACCAGGATCGCTGGAGCGTCCTGTTGCCTCCTAAGCTCAGCGAGCTTCAGCGCAGCGGTGGTCGATCTCCTAGGTAACGGAGTCGTAAGCAAAGAAAATTGTTGATATCTCAAGAACGGCTTCAAAATTTAATAAGCAGTAAATTGCAAAAATGATTGTTTTTCCAAGCACTATCCAACGATCCTCATGTATAGAAATAGTTGTAATAAAATTTAATATTCCATCTTGTCTAAAGGGAATATTAAATTAAGAAATAAAGAATTCTATTTAAATCCTATCCTAAGTAATACTGAATGATGCTGTTGTACGCACCCATGGCCCTATGTGCCCCAGTCTTCCCAGCCTGACTCCGTTCACCTTTGCTGGCGTCATGTTAATGCTCCTTATGTAACCTCTCGGGCAGGTTGTAAAGATGTCAATTTACACAATACCAGCAGGACTAATGAGAACAGCAATGTTGACACAAGCATTGCTATGGAGATGTTTGGTCGCAGAAGAGGGACACATAGATGGTAATTTTTCTGCCGGCTGCATTTTGATTAATTTTACTTGACCCTCAGAACATTCATTTCCTTTTCAAAGCTCCTGGTGAGGAGGGATCACGCAGTCCGTAAATTGAGATGACTATCAGATGCCATTTATTTTAGTGGATGATCAACATAATTTTAATTTTGTTATTTTGTAACAATTCTGCATTTAATACTTGCAAAATAAGATTAGAATGGGAAGCAAGTATCGTGTACCGCCTCCATAGCAGCAGCCGAGCCACGCGGATCCGGAGCCGCAGTGGTTCGAGGGGTCTCCGGACCCGGGGGGTGGTCCACGCGGACACTCGAATCAAAAATGAGTGGGGGAGTATATACACGGGATTAGGAAAGTTCGTGACGCCACCCACAGTGCGTCGTAGGTTAGGGTACCACCGCTGCTGTTGGGGATGCCCGGTGGTGATGGTATGCAAAACAAGACTGGAGACTGCCCTTCCCATGGTTGTTTCTTCCTGGTGAAAGACCTGGCTAGTTTCCTGCCAGCGTTGAGAAACATGTGATGGTGTCTCTGCAGCATTCTTGTTTTGCATATTTTCCTAGGGGGCCTTGTTCTAGTATCACTGCGTTGAGAAACACGTGATGGTGTCTCCGCGGTGTTGGATGTTGATCTCCCCGAGGTCAACCATCCTTACCTATGTAGTCTTCTACTAGGCATTGCTCCTACTAGCCAGTTTCCTACTCCACACTGATGAGGGGCAAATACCCCGAAACAGCTGTCTGTGGATGGATACCATGTTTTGGTGTAGGCAGTTTCCCTTCCCGTGGTTGTTCCTTCCCGGTGAAAGACCTGGCTAGTTTCCTGCCAGCGTTGAGAAACATGTGATGGTGTCTCCACGGCATTCTTGTTTTGCATATTTTCCTAGGGGTCTTGTTCTAGTGTCACTGCGTTGAGAAACACGTGATAGTGTCTCCGCGGTGTTGGATGATGATCTCCCCGAGGTCAACCATCCTTACATATACGGTGGTGATGGTATGGCAGCCAGGTGTTTTTAACCCCTCCGTGGGTAGGGGGTTTTTGCCCCGGGAGCCCGGTGATGGTGATGTAGGGGTGCCGTTGGGGTAGGAAAAAGGGTTTTTCAGGGTACTCACTCAGTCCAGAAATAATCACACCGACAGCTTGTAAACCAGAGTTCTGAGCACCACTGCAGCTGGGAGGGAGCTGGCTTGGGTCCGTGCCCTTGGTGTTGCGGTTAGTCTGTGACTATTTCCTTGGCACCTGTGTTCTTCTTTGGACCCTCAAGCCTGAAACTTTTTGGGTTCCGCTCATCCGTATGGCTAACGGAGTGAGCTTGCTCTCGGGGTTCACGCGTAGGATTTCTTTGGACTGTATTGGGAAAGTCCTATTCCATCGGTGCGCTAGTACCCCGATTTTGGAGCGAGTTGGGGATGACACTTGAAGTCTTCACCCCCGTCGGGTAAATTGCCAGGACGCATGAAGCTACTTCCTGGCCTAGGGTCCACGTACCCCGTCGTGCCCTGGCCCCTGCCCGGTGATGGCTCAAGGCCGCCGGCCGCCCTTCCCGGCAGTCCGTGCACCCTGACACTATCCCCTGCGACCAGGGTTCCAGCTCCTACCAGGCCCAGACCAACGTCTGCCACCTAGTACTAAGGAGCCCTGCTCTGTGACCTCTCCTCCCGAGAGTCACTTCACCTCCTTCCACCACCAGTTCACTTCTCTTCTCCTCACTTTCTCACTCTCCCCCACCAACCCCCCCATGTAGGCGGCCCTATTCCCTTCAGGCCCCCCCAATGGTGTGTCTGGTGCGTACAGTGCAAAGTGTTCCTAGGGTTTTGATTGGCTAAGCTGTTAGCAACACCAAAGGACCAGGACCTGTAACCAAGGAGAGTGGATACTGTGCTGAAGGGCAGATTGCACAATACCCTGTGACGACCTGATAGGCCAGGGCGTCACAATCGTATATAGTGGACCGGCCAAGAAATGGCATTATAGAATACAGTTTCCATGGGCATTAATATGGAGGTGGTCTCTTTGCAGCTTTACAAACCACCAAACAACTTTGAGGTGAAGCCACTTGATATGGATTTATTTACTCAATGGCGCTGTATAAATAAAAAAATCATAAATATTACATGGCCATCAGCCAAAAGAAGCATCGTCTGGCAGCCAGTATGGCCGTCTCTCCCATAGTTACCATCGCTTGTTCAACCAAGTGCACTTGTATTGTCTATGAGAAAGTGTCATCACTTACACTATCTGCCGGTGGCTTATCTCCTGGAGAACAATGTGATCGGCATTCCGAAGTCAGACATTCCCAATCAGTTAGCTAGCGCCTCCCATACTCGTTAATCTGTCGACTGAACCCATTGATATTGGCAATTGTAATCAAGGGTAGTCCAGTGTGTATGGGGGTTCAAACTTTGTCATGACTTTGCTCTACTTGCAGCATTTTAATTTGTAGGGCGGTGATGGAAGGGTTTTATGCCGCACTGCCATGAAGGAAAAGGCAATCCAAGGGTATCTCAGTGGTGGTTTTATTGAACAATGCGTTTCGTTCGGAGATTCCATCTCCTTCATCAGGTCAAAATCACATCATATTGTTTTGACCTGATGGAGATGGAATCTCCAATGGTGATTTATTGAACAACGTGTTTTGGTTATTCCATGTCCTTCATCAGGTCAAAATCACATCATATTGTTTTGACCTGATGGAGATGGAATCTCCAATGGTGATTTATTGAACAACGTGCTTTGGTTAGTCCATCTCCTTCATCAGGTCAAGATCCCATAATGCGGTTTTGAGCTGATGAAGGAGATGGAATCTCCAATGGTTATTGAACAACGCGTTTTGGTTATTCCATCTCCTTCATCAGGTCAAAATCACATCATATTGTTTTGACCTGATGGAGATGGAATCTCCAATGGTGATTTATTGAACAACGTGCTTTGGTTAGTCCATCTCCTTCATCAGGTCAAGATCCCATAATGCGGTTTTGAGCTGATGAAGGAGATGGAATCTCCAATGGTTATTGAACAACGCGTTTTGGTTATTCCATCTCCTTCATCAGGTCAAAATCACATCATATTGTTTTGACCTGATGGAGATGGAATCTCCAATGGTGATTTATTGAACAACGCGTTTTGATTATTCCATCTCCTTCATCAGGTCAAAATTACATCATGTGTCTCCTTCATCAGGTCTAAATTAGATTATGTGATTTTTTTGACCTGATGAAGATGGAATCTCCAATGGGGATTTTATTGAACAATGCGTTTTGGTTATTCCATCTTCTTCAGGTCCAAATGACATCATGTGATTTTGACCTGATGAAGGAGATGGAATCTCCAATGGTGATTTATTGAACAATGCATTTCGCTTATTGCATCCCCCTCATCAGGTCAAAATCCTATCATGTAGTTTTGACCTGATGAAGGAGATGGAATCTCCAGTGGTGATTTATTGAACAATGCGTTTCGGTTATTCCATCTCCTTCATCAGGTCAAAATCACATCGTGTAATGATTTTTGACCTGATGGAGATGACATCTCCGAAACGCGTTCAATAAAATCACCATTGAGGTATCCTTGGATTGTCTTTTTAACACCTTACATCACAGCCTTATTGTCTAGATCCACAAAGGGCTGCAGCAGCCGTGTCTTGTATACGCTTGCAAGTGGTTGTGACTCTGTGAGTGTTTTCAGTGTTTCACCCCTCGTTTCCCACCTGGATAAGACCCTATTTGCACTTTTGTCTTCCAGTTCTTTTCAGCCCGCAGCATTTTAAGATATAGTATTAAATTACAGCCTTTTGTATATGTCTCAAGGTAAGGCTTTACCTTAACCCTCCGGCCCCAAAGTTTGGCGTCCGTGCAGATATGTCAGCAGGCTCGTCTGGCACTTCTGCTCGTCAACAATCCCGATAGGCAGCAGTTGCCAGGGGAATAAATCCTGAGTTGGCAGGCCGTTTAATGTGTGAATTTATATTTTTTTTTATTTTTATCTTGACTGTGATCTTACCCATTCATGGAGGGGTGAAATTAAGCAAAGCGATATTTCATTTGCAGCGCATTGCAGAAATATAAAAGCTCTATTAAATAAGTCTCTTTCATTTCCAGGCACATCAATTATTATAAATGCAGCCGTGTTCAATATTGCTTCTGTGTTAGAGTAACGTGCAATTTCATGTGAATTATGTTAACCGAAACTTTACATTTGGATTTCAGGCAAGCGGTTTCTTTTTAGTATTTAACGATATTTGCAGTAAAAATATTTTAATATTTATATATGTAAATCGTTCCGTGCCATGATATTTCGATTTTTCAGGCACTCAGGCATAGAAAAATACAGTCCTGTAAGGCACATATTAGGCTGACTGACAATTCATAGGGATTTCATGCAACTTTCTTAAAACATTTAAGGAGTTGGCCACTAAAAAAAAATGTATTCTTTTTTTTTTTTTTTTTTATTTTTACCAATTTTTGGGAATAAATACAAGTGCATCTCAATAAATTAGAATATCATCAAAAAGTTAATTTATTTCAGTAATTCAGAGTTATCAGGCAGAGTGTCAGAATCTGTAGTCTGAACAGAACCCAATGCCGCCATGATAGTTGGCGAAGTTTGTGAAAATCTCTTTCACAGAGCCTCCACCATGCTTCACTGTTAATGTAGACCCTCATTATAAGGCTGGGGCCTCATGGGGGACTACTGCGATCCTCGCATGGCACTCGGCTCATGCTGGCAGCACAGCGGGAGCCGAGTGTCATGCATGTGTGCCGCCCCCGTGCCAGCAGCTGGGCTGCTCGGATCCGGATCCGCGGTGGCTTGAGGGGTGTCCGGACCCGGGGGTCATGCGGCCACGCAAATGAAGGGGGTATTTACAGGGGATTGTGTTTAGAGTTTGTGACGCTACCCGTGGTGTGTGGTAATGTGGAGAACCACCGCTGCAGTTGGGAGTACCCGGGGGCGATGGAGTGGGGCAGCCAGGTGTTAGAACCCTCAATGGGTAGGAGGGATGCCCCGGGACTCTGTGATGGTGTTTGGGGAGTGCCGTTGGGTGCGAAGGGGTCACTTTCGTACTCACTCAGTCCATTAAGCTAACACCGACAACTGGATAAACCAAAGTTCTGTATACCGCTGCCTCTGAGGGGAGCTAGTTCGGGTCCTGTCCTCAATGGTGCTGCCTGGTGATCCGTGACCTGCCTCCTGGCACTAAGTTTACTCCTCTGTTGGTTCCAGTAGTATGGAACTAGTTGGGTCCCGCTCCCCACTATGGCAAAGTGTGGGAGCTTGCTCTCAGGGTTCACGCTTGGGATTTTCTGGACCGTTTGAGTGAAAAGTCCTATCCCCCTAGTTGCGCTAGTACCCAGATTTTGGAGCGGGTGGAGAGCGGATCTTGAAGGCTCCGTTCTCGTCGGGTAAATTGTCAGGTTACCTGAAGCTACTCCCTGACCTAGGGTCCACGTACCCCGTTGTTCCCTGGTCCCAGGCCGGTGATGGTGCAAGGCCGCCGGCTGTCCTCCTCGACAGTTCCGCGCCCCTTGCCATGATCCCCTGCGACCGGGGGTCCAGCTCCTTCTAGGCCCAGACCACCGTCGCTACCTAGATGGATTCCTAGGAGCCCAGCTCCTGACCTCCTCTCTTTCACTTCCAAACTTCAACCATTCGACTCCCTCTCCTGACACTCCTGACCTCCCCTAACCAACCCCCCAAGTGGGCGACCCTATTCCACACAGGCCATCCACTGGTGTTTCTGGTGGGTGTGGTGCAGAGTATACCTAGGATTTTAATTAGCTGATGTAGGCAACACCATATAGTTGGGGACCCATAACCAATGAAAGATGTAGATATTGCATAGGAGGGCAGATTGTACAATACCCTGTGACGACCTGATAGTCCAGGGGCATCACACAAGTGTCACTACGACTGAGGTCCGATCATGCGATCGGACCACAGCTCCGGGGGGCGGGCCGGCGCTGAGGAGGGGCGGGTTGGCTCTGAGGAGGGGAGGGCAGGCGCTGAGGAGGGGCGGGAGGAATTATCTCCCTCTCTCCTCCGTTGCCGACTATTGCCATTCTCGCCCTGCATTCGCAGTACACCGGTGTAATGCGAGTGCAGTGCATTTTTTCTCTCGCCATATAGACGTGAATGGGTGCGACGGAAACAAGAATTGCATTGCACCCACAGCATGCTGCGACTGTTTTCTCGGTCCAATGAGGGCTGACAAAATAATCGCTCATGGGTGCTGGCACATAGATCAATATTGGTCCAAGTGGAATGCGATGTTTTATCTCATTGCACTTGCTCTGATTTTCATGCCGTGTGTCTTAGGACTTATATTGCTCCAGCCTCTTTGGCAATCAAACCGTCCTCTGTTACAGCCAAATATTTCCCATTTTTACCAAAGTGCCTACATCTGCATCCTAGTTTTTATGTTGTCATGCTTAGTTGGGTCACTTGGGCTTGTCTCCATGTCAAAGGTATAGCTTTGGACTGAAAATCTGACATGAGGACAATATTTGGCACAGTTTTTTTCTTTTTCACCTCAAATTGTACACGGGGACAGAACTTTTAAAAAATTGGAAAATCCCTTTAATGCCTATGGATTTAAGGCCGCTTTACACGCAGCGACATCGCTAACTCGATGTCGTTGGGGGTCACAGAATTCGTGACGCACATCCGGCCTCGTTAGCGATATCGTAGCGTGTGACACGTACGAGGGACCGCTAACTCACCTTATCGTTGCTCGTTGACACGCTGTCCAGTTCCCAAATTTCGTTGCTGTTGCAGGATGCAGGTTGTTCGTCTTTCCTGCGGCAGGACACATCTCTATGTGTGACACCGCAGGAACGAGGAACCTCACCGTACCTGCAGCCGCCCACAATGAGGAAGGAAGTAGGTGGGCGGGATGTTCGTCCCGCTCTTCTCCGCCCCCTCCGGTTCTATAGGGCGGCCGCTTAGTGACGACGCTGTGACGCCGAACGAACCGCCCCCTTAGAAAGGAGGCGGTTCGCCGGTCACAGTGACGTTGCTAGGCAGGTAAGTAGTGTGACAGGTCCAAGCGATGTTGTGTGCCACAGGCAGCGATTTGCCCGTGACGCACAACCAACGGGGGCGGAAATGCACGCTAACGATATCGCAGCGTGTAAAGCGTCCTTTAGACTCGGATGTCCTAAAAACTCCTGTAGGTGTAATGTGGAGGTGTCCCAATACTTTATCCATATCCTGCATCACTGATAAACTTTTTTCACAAATCACTGTATGCATCTGAAAGACAAGAAAAATCTATCATATTACCAGTAAATGAATCTGCTGGAGTGCTGCGTACATTGGATTTCCCACCTGAATTGTAGAACGTCGTGTGCCGACTCCGGTCCTGTTGCATAGCAACCTTCAATGGCTCCAACAAGAATAAAATGGTATATCTCACTATAATTGAATTTCTATTAAAAATAGTTATTTCACAGTGTATTTCATACTAATCCCAATTCTGAATTTATTATTATAGAGATTAGTGTAAAATATTCCGTGCTATCATACCTGTCCTCAAGATTAGCTCCTCTAATTAAATCCTTAAGGGTTTCTTTGACATATACTCTGTGCTGGTCCCTCACCTCTTATCTCAAGGACCACACTTTGGAGGAATTTCCTTACAGGGTCATTTAAATCGAATTCTTTTGGGGGAGCCGTCTCCAGAGAATGGCCCAGAGAATGGCCGGAAACCTATTACTATTATGGTCCAATATGGAAATGCAAATTAGTCTCGTAGAAGGGGCTGCAAGCATCGCCAGCCTTCGCTATATAACAATTTTTATTTATATAGCACCAACATATTCAATAGACATGTACAGACAATATGAGACATTACAGAGTATCACAATTCAACAGATACCAAAAGGAGTGAGGGCCCTGTTCACAAACTTACAATCTATGTTGGACCTGAGCATTTTTTTCTTAATCTTTTTGGCCTAAGGGTGGTTTTTCGAGCCATTTTTTTTCTACTATTTTGGGACATGTTTGTACAAGTTTTTTTTTTTTTTTTTAGTTTTTTTTAACTTCATTCAACAATGAAGAAGCTGTTGGCAATTTTTGAAGCAAAGACACAGACAAAATACTCAAAAAGACACCTGGGCGTTGTCCAAGAGTATTTCGATCCTTCTCTTTGACTGACTTCTGTTAAAAAATCTAGAGCATAAAATGTATAAAAATGGTCAGGTCACTTCTATTAAAGGGAACCGGTAAGCTGCGGCCACCACCAGTGGGTTCTTATATACAGTATTCTAACATGCTGTATATAAGAGCCCAGGCCGCTGTATAGAACGTAAAAATCACTTTATAATACCTAAAACGGTCGCTGCGGTGGAGTTGGGCCTTATAGCCATCTCTTTTCTTCGGGTCCGGCGCCTCCTCTTTCGGCCATCTTCATCGTCCTTCTGAAGCCTGCATGTATGACGTGTCCTACGTCATACACACTAATAATAATAATAATAATCTTTATTTCTATAGCGCCAACATATTCCGCAGCGCTTTACAATTCAGGAGGAACATATACATATACATATCATATACATAAACATATACAAACAAGTAACAATTATAGAGGATACAATATTTAAAAGGAAAAATGGCAACCCTGCTCGTGAGAGCTTACAATCTACAATGAGATGGGGGGGAGGGGCAAGGTACAAGTGTTTATTTACAATGACAATCCAGCCAGCTCATGGGGGATAGATGATGGCTTCCTGGACCAGTTGGCCAGAGCCTTGAGACGCATTTGGGTGCCATGGAGTTTGACGTGGGGTTATGTTCTGAGAAGTTGTAGAGGGATTAGGTGAAATTAGTTTGGCTAGGGAGTGTGATAGGCCACCCTAAAAAGATGCGTTTTTAGGGAGCGTCTGAAGCTGAGTAAGTTGTGATTTGTCCTAACTTCTTGGGGTAGAGCGTTCCAGAGGTTTGGTGCAGCTCGGAAGAAGTCTTGGATTCGGGAGTGGGAGGTTCGAATTAGTGTGGATGTTAGTCGAAAGTCATTTGCAGAGCATAGAGAACGGGTGGGATGATAGACAGAGAGGAGGGTGGAGATGTAGGAGGGTGCTGCACTGTGGAGAGCTTTGTGGGTGAGAACAAGCAGTTTGAATTGGATCCTGTGATATATGGGCAGCCAGTGCAATGACTGGCACAGAGCAGAGGCATCCGAGTAGCGGTTTGCCAGATAGGTGACCCTGGCTGCTGCATTAAGGATGGACTGTAGAGGGGAGAGTCTAGTTAGGGGGAGACCAATTAATAGAGAGTTACAGTAGTCAAGGCGAGAGTGGATCAGGGCCACGGTGAGGGTTTTTGTCGTTTCCATTGTGAGAAAGGGGCGGATTCTAGCGACGATGTTCTTGAGGTGCAAGCGGCAGGTGCGGGCAAGAGATTGTATGTGGGAGGTGAAGGAGAGATCAGTGTCAAGTATAACACCCAGACAGCGGGCTTGCGGCCTAGGACTTATCGTTGTGCCACACACAGAGAGGGAGATGTCAGGTTTAGGAAGGTTGGGAGATGGAGGGAAAAGCAGAAGTTCAGTTTTGGAAAGGTTAAGTTTCAGATAGAGAGCAGACATGATGTTGCAAACTGCAGTCAGGCAGTCACTTGTGTTCTGTAGTACAGCGGGGGGAGCTCAGGGGATGAGGTGTATAGCTGTGTGTCATCAGCATAAAGATGGTACTGAAAGCCAAATCTGCTGATGGTCTGTCCAATTGGGGCAGTGTAGAGGGAGAACAGAAGAGGGCCAAGGACTGAACCTTGAGGGACCCCAACAGTGAGAGGGAGAGGAGAAGATGTGGAGCCAGCAAATGATACACTGAACGAACGGCCAGAAAGATAGGAAGAGAACCAGGAAAGAACAGTGTCCTTTAGGCCAATAGAATGGAGCAAAGAGAGAAGGAGATGGTGGTCAACAGTGTCGAAGGCTGCAGAAAGGTCAAGAAGAATAAGCAGAGAGTGGTCACCGTTACGTTTTGCTGTCAATAGGTCATTGGTCACTTTGACAAGGGCAGTTTCTGTTGAGTGTAAAGGGCGGAAGCCAGATTGTAAAGGATCTAGAAGAGAGTGAGTGGACAGGTAGCGGGTGAGACGAGAGTAGACCAGGCGCTCCAAGAGTTTAGCCGGTACCGCGCAGGCGCACTACAGTACTTTGATTTGCCCTGCTCAGGGCAGATCAAAGTGTGCCTGCTCAGGATCTCAATGCCGACCAGTGTGGATGACGTAGGACTTCAGAAGAAGGACAATAAAAATGGCAGAAAGAGGAGGCGGAGGCACCGGAGAACGAAGACGCCCATCTGACCCAACTCCACCGCAGAGGCCGTTTAGGTGAGTATTATAAAGGGATTTTTACGTTCTACACAGCGGCTGGGCTCTTATACACAGCATTCTAACATGCAGTATATAAGAGCACACTGGTGGTGGCCGCAGCTTATAGGCCCCAAAACTGGTGACAGGCTCCCTTTTAAAGGGGTGGTTCACCCATATTCATTATTGGCCACAACGATATTATGTTGATAAACAAGGTTTCTCTCAAATACCTTGTGTTGCCAATAGTGCCTGTGAGTGGCGCTATTGCGGACTGCACTTCCCACATCGCCTGACCCCCAGTGCTCCGTGACCTTGGGGATCCGGTGATGTCATGTCAACTTCCTGTTCACCTGACATCACCGCAGCTGGCCCCAGTCTCCTTGACTCACTGGTCTGAGGGCGGCGTTTCCCATTTTTAAAGTGTGGGAGGGCTCCCTCGTTAACCAAATCCACATTCTGAGATGATGATTGTGTGGTCCTGATGGTTGTTAATCCTTAAAATTAAAAACAAAAGTTTGAAAAAAGTTTAAACCCCCCCCCCCTAAAAGTTTACATCACCCCCCATTCGCCAGCTTGAAAATTAAAGGGTTAAAAAAATATACACACATTTGGTATCGCCGCGTTCAGAAACGCCCGGATCTATCAAAATATAAAATCAATAATCAATTAGCCTGGTCCGTAAATGGCATAGCGGCAAAAAAAATCCAAATGCCAAAATTAAGTTTTTTAGTCGCCCCAAATTTTGCGCAAAATGTAATAACAGGAGATCAAAACGTAGCATCTGCACAAAAATGGTACTATTAGCTCAAGACACAAAAAACCAGCAGTCACCGAGATCATGAAAAATGAGAACGCTACGGTTTTTGGAACATGGCGCAAAAAGTGTGGCTTTTTTAGGACAAACTTCTGAATTTTTTTTAACCCTATAGATAAGTACACCTATACATGCTTAGTGTCTACGAACTCGTACGAACCTGATGCATCACATTGACACATCAGATTTACCATATAGTGAACACTGTGAATAAAATACTCCAAAAACGTGCAATCGCACTTTTTTTTGCAATTTTCTGCACTTGGAATTTTTTTGTTGTTTTCCAGTACACTATATGGTAAAACATATGGTTTCATTTAAAAGTGCAACTTATCCCGCAAAAAAATAAGCCTTTATATGGCAAGCTTGATGGAAAAATAAAAAAGTTACAGCTCTCGGAAGAAGGGGAGGAAAAAAAAAACCAAAAAACTGATAAATCGCCCAGTGTGAAGGGGTTAAACATAAGAAAATTTCGTGACGTGTTACAACAATTTTGACTTCAGATATGGAATATGCACACTCAATTTATTATAGGACAAAAGGTAGCAGACGAAAAGTTATTTTTTTTTGTCCAGTGTAATGGCTCGTTTTTGTTTTCCTCCATCATAAGAGCCTTGGGACTTAAGGGGGCTTTACACGCTGCGACATCGCTAACGATTTATCGTCTGGGTCACGGTGTTTGTGACGCACATCCGGCGCCGTTAGCGACATCACAGCGTGTGACACGTACGAGCGACCTTCAACGATCGCAAAAGTGGTAAATAGCGTTGGTTTTGGAGAGGTCGTCCAAACACCAAATATCGTTGTCTGGTCAGTAGCGATGTTGTTCGTCGTTCCTGCGGCACCACACATCGCTATGTGTGACACCGCAGGAGCGACGAACATCTCCTTACCTGCGTCCACCGGCAATGAGGAAGGAAGAAGGTGTGCGGCATGTTCCGGCCGCTCATCTACGCCCCTCCTCTGTTATTGGACGGCTGCCGTGTCACGTCGCTGTGACGCCGCACAAACCGCCCCCCCCCCTTAGAAAGGAGGCGGATCGCCGGCCAGAGCGACGTCGCAGGGAAGGTAAGTCCGTGTGACAGGTGTTAGCGATGTTGTGCGCCACGGGCAGCGATTTGCCCGTGACTCACAACCGATGGGGGCGGGTATGCTCACTAGCGATATCGGTACCGATATCGCAGCGTGTAAAGTACCCTTTACTTTCACTTTTAGACTCTCGTTATGTTCTCCTCCTAATTGTCTGTATAGATGTGAGTTCCTATGTAATTCAGGGTAGCTAACCTTCGGGGGGCTTTAGGCAACTCTTGCCCAGATCCTTGATTAAGTATTCTCATCTGATCTGTAACCACACCAAGTCTTTTCAGTGTATTCAACGACACATAATTGCCCACATCTTTATGTTTTCGCTGTATACTATTTGTCACTGGTTTTCTACGTAGACTATCTTGACAAGAGGAACGAGCTTCTTTTATATGCAAAATACCTCATAAAGCATAATTACCGTACAATATTGCGCTGTCTGTAGGGTTTAATTCCCGCTTTGTGATAACAAGAAGTGTTTTGTTCCCTTGTCTTGCGCTGAAGTTGTATTTCTTTTGTTTTTCCACAATGTTCTCTCCAGGGCTCCAGACAATTCCTAACATTATCTGTCAACTCCAACCAAGCCGCACGACTGATACTTTTATTCACTATGAATTATTTAACTTCTTTTACTAGGATGTTGTTGACTAGTCTAATATTTATGTTGGATTGTTTGCTTAGGGCAATCTTAAATTCGCCTGTGGTCATCTAATGGCAATTTGAATACTTTTGGGGAAAGTAAGGGATTGCAAAGCACTAAATTTTTATTTGCATAGTCTCCTTCTGGCAGACCACTGACACCTAAATGTGCCTTTTGACCTGGTGTCGTTCGGTGTTCAGTGTTGCACTCATTGGGTGTCATGGCAGCGTCGGACTCTGTTCACACTGCAGAGTCTGACAAACAGCCTGTGATCACTTAGTTGCACAGCTTGTATTAGGCATCGGCTGGTTCTGGTTTCACTGCTCTCCAGTACAGCAGGAGTTAATTCCTGCTGGCTTGTGATCATCTGATCACCACAAGCTGCCCTCAACCTTTATAAGCTTCTGGATTCTGAGGCTGAGTGCCGGATATAGCTTTTGCTTCCTCGGTTCCTGTGTTTATCCAGTTCTATGGTGATCTTCAAGTTGCAGTTCTGTGTGGTGTATGAGTCCTCCAGTTGTGTATTTATTTCCTACCCCTTTTGTGTTACTCCCCAGTTCACATACTGTCCCTCCTTTGTGCTTGAGTGCAGTGTGCACGAGTTTGTTTTCCTTTGTCTGTGATTATTTGTGGGGTTTTGGTTACGGAGTTTCCGGCCCGCTTCCTAGTGTGGTTAAGTAGTATCAAGGCTTGGATTGGAGACAGGGCCACGTTGGAGGCTCAAACCTGGCTACTATCAAGTCTACATTTTGAGATAAGGGACAGCACAGGGGCCCCAGTCTTAGGGTCAGCCTAAGAGCCCCTGTTGCATCCGTACATCCCTGTGACACCTGGGCTCAGCGTCACAGCTAAGAAAATGTTAGAGGAGCCCTGCATCTGACTAACTGAGCAAAGCATGTCACTGGTGGGGGCAGGGCTGCCTCTCTGTAAGTGACAGCAGTTTCGGCACACATGCCCAGATAACACTTCACTCTCATCTCAGCCCTCACCAGTGATGTGCCTTGTTCAGTTGATCCAATCCCAGAAGGTTCAAAGCTACAAACAGTAAAGGTATTTATGAGCCTCTTAGACAAAAGCTTACAGGAGCAGAGTATATAGCAGAAGCACATTAGGAAAGTGTTACTTCGGAAGAGTTAGGACAAAAGAAAGGGGATCACATTAGTAGTAGAAAACCTCTTTAAATCTAAGCCTAATATTAGAGAGAGACCAAAATATATAGTAGATAATACAAGGTCCATTAGTCACAATAAGTGATGGTTGTAGCTTACCTCCTCCCCTCCCTTCCTAATGACCTTTGTCCATATCGGAGCATGCCCAAAAGTTTCTCTGTAGATGTCAATGAGTCAGTATATTGCTGCCTATGTCTATGTGGTTGTCTGTACAGAAAAAGAAGGGTAATGCAGGTATTAGACTTACTGGTCAGTGGGAGATTGCAAGGTTTGGGGTTTGTTTGTTTTTCTTTTTAAATTATACATTAAAAAAAACAGCAACTTTAGACATAGAATAAGTTGTCAACCTCAGTCCAGGAGTCAGGGATATCAAGATGATACATTATTATACTTTTCTTTCTACAGCCTTCATTGATGTATCAACAAGATGAGCATTGGTTTCAGTGAATAATTTACCCGTCCTTGTCCTCGGTCAGGAATGCCTTGTACGCTTCCTGGTGTCTCGTCATCTCGTTTGCCTTCCCATGTGTTATTTGTCTTAAAGAAAAAAAAAGGCATAAAATCGAAACTTCTTTAAAAAGAAAAAGATTAAAAAAAAAACAAAAACATTTCTCGCTCCAGCTTCTTTCCAAAGAGAAATCCTGTGGCTAGAAGAGGAAATGAATCACCAACATAACTTGTGAATACTGGTGGGTGACTCCACAGGAGAAAAGACATCCAACGTGGTCACCCACTGACTGCAGCCCGAGCTGCTAATCAACAGCATATTTATGCACTTGAAAATTATTCATTAGCGGGTCTGAGGATAAAAAAAATGAACTTAAGATATGAAGCTAAACACATTTCTGCTGGAATTCAAAATTTGACAAAATTTTGTCTCAATATGTGTTGCTGAAATCTTAGGCTATGTGCGCACGTTACGTACTGGCCCTGCAGAAATTTCTGCAGCGATTTGAACAGCACACGTTTGCTTCAAATCGCTGCAGAAACAAAAGCCGATTTCATGCGCTCTGCATGTAGCCCCTCCCAGCCCCTCCCATAGACAGAGCGGGGACTGCATGCAGAGCGCACGGAAGAAGTGACATGTCACTTCTTAGAACGCGCGCTTCGGGCAGCAGCCGAAGCGCTGAGCTCTAATACGCCACGTGCGCACGTCTCCTGCATAATCTTCATAGATTATGCAGTGGACGCAGGACGCATGCAGTTACGCTGCGGTGCAGATCGCAGCGTAACTGCATGCAATTACGCAACGTGCGCACATAGCCTTAGGCAGATAAATCAATCAGTCAAGTTTGACTTGACTTTGAAATCTTTGTAATCAAATACAAAAACCAACATGTACAGCAATATAATAACAGCGTGTTATTGTCATTTTCATAAATGAGCATTTGTGACAAGGGCATGTCCTATGCAGACCCTAATGCTGGGGGCCCTGAGCTCACCCTCACACCCGGAGGTACCCTTGAAAGTAGGGAGGTCCGGGTCCCCAACATAGCCCTAACTTCTGTTCTGGCCCTGGTGACAAAGGCCCCATCACAGCCACCACCCAGGGGACTGACCAGGACAGAGATCCCAAAAAGCCCACCAACAAAGAATAACAGGGTTAAATTAAAATTCATGCACACCTAAAACCTACACCAGGGTACAACAGAAAGTGAACAAGTAAGGGTAACAAAGGAAAGGAGGTAGATGAATTGACAGCTATAACAAACCACAGCAGACAGCAATTGACAGCAGCATAAAACATGTCCTCTCTGCTCCCAGGCTAGCTCCTAACTGAATAGAATAACCAGCAACAAAACCAGGAAGCAGAGGGCTTTAATCCCGGCTGGAAGTTGATTAACTGCTGCCAGTTGAGCAAGTCTGCTGCTGCACTAGAGAAGGGATTAACCCTTTATGTGCCTAAAGGAAAAAAAATCTATGTTTAAAGTGCATGGATTCAGAGGGAAAGTTAAGAGCTAGCCCTGAACCTGTCCCTATACACATGACAGCATTCTGGGAAAGTCCTTGTAAAAACAAGCGCTTTTGCAATTTAATGCTTATTAAACTTCAGATAGTAAAACTTTGAGCCCAACCACCAATTTTAGACCGCAGAACATGTGCAGTGGTTACAAGCTATTTTCTGTAGAGCTTGTAAGTGCTGTTTTGAAGATGGCCAGGGTTGCTGGAGAGTGCAATTACCTCCTTCTCCCGACCAGCCTCAGCGCAAATCTGGGGTGACCTGTCTCTGGCAAGGGGAAAGGCATCATTACTGGGTTAGGGGCTCTATCCTAGACTTATACTGGCTACTGGAAACCCACACTATGCCTTTGTGCCCATGGCCATGAACATATAACATTGTCATTACAGTGTCCTAATATCACTGCCAAAAAGTTGCATAGGGAATGAAGTTTTGTCCTGTCTAGTGGGCTTTCTAAAGGTGATGGGGGTGAATGCTCCAGCAGGCCAGGCCTTCAGGGGTCCAGTGGAGCCCTATAAAGCAACCAATCACATTGCAGCTTTATTTAAGGAAAAGGCTCAGAATATATCCTGACAGCAGCTCGCACTAAAGTTACTGGATTATTGTGGCTTTTTATGTCAATGCTTTTTTTTTTATAGTCAAAAGAAATATTACTTTGCTTATTGTGTAATCCTCCCAATACCCATAGGGACATTAGAACATGGCAAAAATAGGTAATCCACTCGTGTGTTGTCTACCGCTTAATCCCGTTTCACCACCTGCTGTGCTTCCGTTGTACACTACGGTTGGATTAGAGGCAGACATCACTCCTGTTTTACTCACTTATGAAGATTGCCTGTTACTCATAGCACTGTGGTCTTTTCTCTGCGTGAATTTTGCCATTTAAGTCAGGAAATGCGAAAATACCAAAATGTATCTGCTCCTGGAGCCTAAGGCAAAACAGCATGGGCCAGGAGTGAAATGTGCATCACGTATTGCATGATGTGGTATTGGTAACAATTTGCAGCCCTAGTTCTGTATCTAAATGCTTTAGCCTGTGTAAAGTGGCTAATTTGTTTACTCACAGCATTAAAGGTAAGGTATCATCAGGAAACGACTAGTGATGGGCGAACCCAGACTGTAAAAGTTCAGATCTGCGCTGGTAACCTAGTATTCATGCACCGATCCCAGACCCGGAGTTCTCAGTGAACTCAGGATAACCATCTGGATCTGGCCACCCTGGTAAAGCCAGCACGTTATACTTACCAGTCTTCGCACAGCTGTAACGCTACTTCCTGTGCCGCTCATTAACCTTATGCATTTGCACTGCTTCCCCCACCCACCTCCAGTCCCGGCATCTGTCATTGGTTGCAGTCAGACTGCGCCCCCCACCCTGTAACAGCACATGCTGTCTGTGTATGTATAGTGGTGTAAAAATTTAAATTTCGCTCACGGGTCCCCCCATATTATGATACCCAGCACAGATGAAGCATACAGCTATAGGCTCCAGCCCCGGCCGTGTGCTTATCTTGACTGTGTATCAAAATAAGAGGGATCCCATGCGGCTTTTTTAATTTTTTTATTATTTAAATAAATAATTTAGAAAACAGTGTGTGGTCCCCCCCAATTTTGATGCCAAGCCATGATAAAGCAGACAGCTGGGGGCTGGTTTTCTAAGGCTGTGGAGGTCAATTGTTATTGAGCCCCCTGAGCGCAAAAATAGCAGATAAGATAAGAATAGCAGATAAGAATCGCAATATTATGGAACCATTGAGCGACTTGTGAAAAACATATTCAAAACTGCAAGAGAACGTCAGGCTCCAGCCTCAGATTTCTTACACAATCATGTAAATATGTGAGAGAAAATCATCCAGTACTTATGTATGTGGCATCTTTAAGTAGTTGCCTCAGATTGCCAATCATTACCTTAAAAATACATTATCTGAAATTGGAAAAATGGGGGTTTTCATGTGTCAGTCTTCAACAAAAGTCGGCTAAGGCGTTCGCCTCCTAACAAATTTGGCTGCCTCCGGGCTGTCTGGGTTTCACAAACTGAAATCTACTCCAGCTACATATTGAAATGAAATATGTAGGGTCAAGGATGACCATGAAATATGTAGGGTTAAAGATGACCATGAAATATGTAGGGTCAAGGATGACCATGAAATATGTAGGTTCAAGGTTGACCATGAAATATCTAGGGTCAAGGTTGACCATGAAATATCTAGGGTCAAGGTTGACCATGTCACTGTACCTAAGCCTCCAACCTTTAAAGGCAACCTGTCAGATGAGCCAACTGGAGTTCACACAGCCTCCACTAAACAGTGTATGGAGTTCCAGTACTCACGTTTCGTACACGGTTTACAGCCAGCTGATGCCGGAGCTGATAACAGCTGATCGTTTAGAGTGACGGGCTTCGTTCTCATGCCACTCTTATATTGATGACCAATTCTGAGATTAGGTCGTCAATATACCGATAGTAGACAAGCCATTTACGAAATATGGAGACTCAATAGATTTTAGCTTTTAGAATATAGTGTTAAGGCCGCTTTACATGCTGCGATCTTGCTAGCAAGATTGCTAGCGTGTGTACCCGCCCCCGTCGGTTGTGCGTCACGGGCAAATCGCTGCCTGTGGCGCAAAAAATCGCTCGGACTCGTCACACTTCTTACCTGCCTAGCGACGTCGCTGTGACCGGCGAACCGCCTCCTTTCTAATGGGGTGGTTCGTTCGGCATCACAGCAATGTCACTAAGCGGCCGCCCAATCGAAACGGAGGGACGGAGATGAGCGGGATGAACATCCCGCCCACCTCCTCCCTTCCTCATTGCAGGTGGCCGCAGGTAAGGTGAGGTTCCTCGTTCCTGCGGTGTCACACATAGCGATGTGTGCTGCCGCAGAAACGACGAACAACCTGCGTCCTGCAACAGCAACGATATTTGGAAATGGAGCACCTTGTCAACGAGTAACGGTAAGGTGAGTAATTTTGCTCGTTAGCGGTCGCTCGTACGTTTCACACGCAACGACGTCGCTAAAGAGGCCGAATGTGCGTCACGAATTCCATGACCCCAACGACATCGCTTTAGCTTCAGCGATGTCGCTGCGTGTAAAGCGGCCTTAAGGATTGATATTGGGATTACCATACCCTGACACCTCTCACCTTACATCCTCTTCTATTTGGACTGTGCTATTTCCTGGTCATCTGATATACCTCCAAAAATATGGCTAATATTGTGGAGGTTTGTGGTGAAGTTTAAAAGGATAGGTGTGGTTTTACTTAAAATCTTGATTTAAGATATCCAACTGTTATATGTGTAGCACTCATATACAGACATTTATGCTTCCATTGTTATGTACAGTGACGTAACTAGTGTCCGATAGGCCCCAATCCAAAATTTGGACCTGGGCCTCCAGCTGCATGTTTGTCAGATACATGAGCCCTAGTAGTGTTTCACGTTCCTATGAAGTATGAAGACATAGGAACGTGAAACACTTCTTGTTGGCTCCTCATGTAATAATGTAATCCATTCTGTAATAATGTCCCTGATCCTGGCTCTGTTCAGAAATAATGTCTTCCATCTTGGCCCCTTCCTGGTATAATGTCTCCTTTTGCTAGTGTAATGTCCTCCATCCTGGTATAATATCTATATTTCCTGGTATAATGCTCTCCTTTTTCCAGGGCTTGTTCCTGGTATAATGTCTCCCTCTCCTGGTATAATGTCCTCCATCCTGGCCCCTTCCTAATATAATGTCTAAATTTACTGGTATAATGTTCCCAATCCTGGCCCCTTCCTGGTATAATGTCCGCCAACCTGAAGCCATTCCAGTAATAATGTCTCTGTTCTATGGCTCTTCTCCACCAAATGTAAAAAAAAACAAAAACAAAACCCCACGATTCTCTCTCCCCTGTCCCCACTCCTACGATGTACAGCGTCCTCTTCTATAGCCATCACAAAAGCTGGCAAATTACTTCAGTGTGCTAGTGATGGGCAGCTTCACTGCCATGCGCCGCCGGTAACTAGCAGGCCATCATCAGCTGCCGGCCTCTGATTGGTGAGCTGCATGTATTGCAGTGCAGAGACACAGTGAGTCTCTGTGCACAATACATTTCAGGTTGAGTGTTTGTGCTTAGGTGCACATCCAGTCTAAATTGAAATAGCCACTGGTGTTTGCGGGCCCCACTCCACTATGGTCTGGTTGTTACACACCTGGTTATGGATTACAACAAACCCTGCTCCTGCAGTTCCACTCTCGTCCATCTGTCACCCTACTACTTAATAACAATCGTTCATTAAGTTAGCAAGACGTAGAAGACAAATGGAGGGAAATGTGACTTCAGGATCAGACTACACAGAGATTGTTTGTAGTCTGTTACCATGGAGACACATACATTTCCTAAGAAGTTGTGTCTACTTCAAACCTTAACCAAAAAACAGCTGATTATCTTAATCCTTTTAGCAATACGTTATCATATCTACAAATATGGTAATTTTTTTTCCTCCTAAAAGAGAATGCTGTCTGTGAAGCTAATATTAAATCCTGGGGAATTATTCTATATTTTTATATACATGGATGGTAATTTGGAAGCAATCTGTCATCTGTCAGGGATACATCTGCAATATGTTTTTTTCATACTGTGTTGCTGGATGTAAAACAAACAGTTTACTGTGGAATCTTTCGCATTATGTTGTTTATGTTCACAAAGAATTTTAAATCCCCGAACACAAAAATTAATTGCTGAGAATTAATATATTTGTACTTTTTGTTTGCAATTTTTTTTTGTATTTTCTAGCTGAGAAAATTGTATTATTTAACTAACAAGTTCCTCGAGGTCCATAACTGCTTTTTTTTTTTTTTTAATTATTACTTTAGATTGAGTTTGATGAAATTATGCAAAAAAACAAAAACACCTTTTTGGTTTCCATTCCACAATGTGGAAACTAATTAAATTAAGGGTTTAATTTTTTATTTTTTTTAACTTTCTTAAAAGGGTCAGCAGTGCTGACTGCTGATGTCACTATGGATGGTACATCACCATTGCTTCGCTTCACTAACGTGGTTCTATAATGTGACGCCCCTGGACTATCAGGTCGTCACAGGGTATTGCACAACCTATCCTCCCGTGCAGTATCCACCTCCCTCTTGGTTCTGGGTCCCTATCTGAATAGTGTTGCCTCCAACAGCAAATCAATTCCTAGATACACCCTGCACCACACCCACCAGGCACACCAGTGGACAGCTTGAGTGGAATAGAGTCACCCACCAGGGGGGTCAGGGAAGGGAGGTGAGGAGTGTAGTCAGTTAGTTAGTAGTGAGTGAGTAGTGAGCAGAGAGAGTGAGGAACCCCTCGAGCTGTGAGGAGCTGAGAGGAGGCTGGGAGTAGTGGCTCCCAAGAGAAGCTGTCTAGGTTGCAGACGGTGGTCTGGACCTAGAGGAGTCGGACCCCGGTCGCAGGGGATTGTGGCAAGGTGCCTGGACCTGTCGAGGAGGACGGCCAGCAGCCTAGTACTATCACCGGTCCGGGACCGAAGGCACGGCAGGGCACACGGACCCTAAGTCGGGGAGAAGCTTCAGGCAACCCGACAATTCACCTGAGGAGAACGGAGCCTTTATGATCTGTTCCCACCCTCTCCAGAATCGGGGCATTAGCGCAACGAGGGGGATAGGACTTTCCAACCCAAAACGGTCCAGAAAATCCCAAGCGTGAGCCCTGAGAGCAAGCTCCCACACTTAGACACAGTGGGGAGCGGGGCTCGGCAAGTTTCAGACTACTGGGCCACCACGTTGAAGTTAAACTTAGTGCCAGGAGGCAGGTCACGGATCACCAGGCAACAATATAGGGGACGGGACCCGGATGAGCTCCCCTCAGCAGCAGCGGTACCCAGAGAATTGGTATACCCGGTTGTCAGCGTCTGTTTATGGACTGAGTACAAGAGTGACCCCTGCATCCCACGGCATCCCACACCGAGTCCCGGGGTATCCCCCTACCCGTGTAGGGCTACGACACCTTGCTGCCCCACTTCATCATCCCGGGTACTTCCAATGGCAGCGGCGGTACTCTCAATTACCGTACACCACGGGTGGCATCACGAACTATATCTAAATTCCCCTGTACATACTCCCCTTTCATTTGAGTTGCCCCACGACCCCGGGTCCGGAGACCCTTGAGCCACAGCGAACCCGGATCCGAGCAGCTCGGCTGCTTCCCCTGTGGCGGCACACAGGACTAAAGAATATGGTTGCATTCATCTAGAGACAGCGCCACTCTTGTCCACAGGTTGTGCCTGGTATTGCAGCTCAACTTCTTTGTAGTGAATTCAACTGAGCTGGAATACCAAAAACAACCAAACAGGATTGGTATTTATTTTTTTTTCTTTAGGAACAAAGCAAAAATGTTTTCGACTCCTTGAAATCTATTTGAACTTCCTATTGAGATTGCTTTGTCACTTGCTTCAAAAATGGAGTTACATTTCTTGTAAGGTTGTGTGTGTGCAAACGTTTTTTGGTGCAGTTTTGTGACAAAAACGTATGTCTATATGCCAGTGTGACAGAATAGAATCCATTTTGTTCCTATAATGTCCATCTTGTCTTATAGCTAATGATATTATATGGTTCATCTAGCACTGATGGGTGGGGAAGTTTTACATTTAAGTTCACACGCCTGCGGCTCTTATTGAATCATAGGTCAGAGGGGACTTTTCCTTTTGCTTGTGACCCTATACAGTGTGTCCACCCATATCCTGTCCACCGCCAGTAACTTGGGAACGGCGGCAGCTATAGGAATAGAAGTGGTGTCTAGGTATAGTAAAGTAGCCATGCGCTAAGTAATGAAACCACCTATAGCGCCACCGGGTGGAAAACAACGGAGTTAGCATTTTTATCTCAAACGGAATGAGATAGAGAAAAAAAGTGAATTAAAAAATTGTAGGGCATCATCAATTCAATATGAATCGACACCTTGCATACAGAAATGCTATGAGATGAAACCCATCACCCCCCCCCCCCAAAAAACATTGAATGCTGGTCACGCATATGGCGCTCATTTAATATTGATGCTCAAAGTGGCCACCGTCAGCTGCAATGCACATCTGGGCTCTGGACAGCATACTGGTAGGTGACATGCTTGCACAAGCATCTGTGATACGTCGTCGTAGGTCCTGCAATGTTGGTGGAGGGGTCGCATACACCTGCTGTTTGATATAACCTCACAGTAAGAAGCCCAATGGGGTCAGGTCAGGTGAGCGTGGAGGCCACTCCACACAGCCACCTTACCCAATGACTTGTAGGAAGGTCTCCATGAGGTATCGCTTCACATCCGCAGCCTTGTGAGTATTACACGTTTTTATCATAGCATTTCTGTAGGCAAGGTGTCGATTCGTATTGAATTGATGATGCCCTACAATGCCGCCCACATGCAGCCAGCCATAAACTGTCATGGTGACTCCAGTCTCTGTTCACATTGCAGAGTCTGGCAGGCAACTTGATGCTTCTTAGTTGACCAGTCAGAGTCTGGCGTTGATTGTTTAGTGCTCTCTGGTCTTCGGTTTAGTAGGAGTTTATTCCTGCTGTCTGATGTATTGCTGCTGGGGTCACAGGTTCTGACGTCCTATCACAGCCGCCTCCGCCATATAAAAGATAGTGGCACCTAGCCTCAAATGCCGAAGATAGCTCTAGTTTTGCTCCATCGGTCTTTGTGCCTGGTGATCCAGTTGTTTGTGAACTGTTGTATGCTATTTGGTGTGCTGTGGAAATATCTTTGATGTTTATTTCCCCCCTATACTTCATATCTCCCTGAGCACGTATTGTCTTTTCCCTTGTGTGTGCTTGCAGTGAGTTTTAGCCTTGGTTTTTCCCCTGTTTGTCAGTGTTTGTGGGATTCATTACTCCAGTCCCAGCTCTCTCCGGGGATGGCAGAGAGGGAGTGTTAGACCAGGACTACTCAGAAGTTAGGGTTACGCTGGCAGTACAGACTTAGCTACCATCAAGTCTACCTCTGGAATAAGGGACAGTTTAAGGTCCCTAGTCTGTGGACCAGTCTAGGTGCCCCTACTCCTGGTTACCGTGTCATACCTATGACATAAACAGAATACTTCCGGGGGCAGGTGAGGTTTTTCCTTTTTTGGTGCACACTACATCCGATCATGCTGTTACCGCTAGCGCAAACCGTTAAAACACTGTAAGCGACTCACACTGGGCTGAGCTCCGAGTGTACCCGAGCCCAGCAATGCTCGTGTGAGTGCTTTGCATATGCAAAGCACCCAAACTCTGCTTATTTTTTATTGTAAGGTCTGTTTTCAGTACGAACATTGAACCTCGGATTCGCTCGTCTCTACTCAGAGCACAAGGAGAATAAGGAATATTCAATTCACATCCAATATCCTCAATGCAAATCAAATATCCTTGCCAAATTTGATTGTATTTGCCATATTTGTATCTCGGCAAATTTGGTCATTACTAATTCACGAGAAAGTCTTCTTGATATATTTGCATCCTAAAGGCCGCTTTGCACACTGTGATATCTGTACCGATATCGCCAGCGTGCGTACCCGCCCCATCGGTTGTGCGACACGGGCAAATCTCTGCCTGTATCGCACAACATCGCCCGGACCCGTCACACTACTTACCTTCCCTACGACGTCACTGTGACCGACGAACCGCCTCCTTTCTAAGGGGGCGATTCGTTCAGCGTCACAGCGACGTCACAGCAGCGTCACTGAACCGCCGCCCAATAGAAGCAGAGGGGCGGAGATGAGCAGGACGAACATCCCGCCCACCTCCTTCCTTCCGCATTGTGGCTGGGAGGCAGGTAAGGAGAGCTTCCTCGTTCCTGCGGTGTCACACGGAGCGATGTGTGCTGCCGCAGGAACGAGGAACAACTTCGTTACTGCTGCAGTAACGATATTTGAGAATGAACCCCCATGTCACCGATGAGCGATTTTGCACGTTTTTGCGACGATGCAAAATCGCTCATAGGTGTCACACGCAACGGGATCGCTACAGCGACCATATGTGCGTCACAAAATCCGTGACCCCAACGAGATCTCTGTAACGATCTCGTAGCGTGTAAAGCCCGCTTTAATCTCCATCTGTACATCAATATTAGGCTGGCATATAAAACCTAAAAATCCCAAATATTTTCCTATGTGAATCTGTCCAAACAATATTTTTTTCAATTGGAATTTCTTCTTTAAAGCCGCTCAAAAAATTGAAAATGAAATGGCAGCAAACAGCAGATATCTCCGCTTCACATCCAGTCTACTGATTACTAAGGAACCTGAAAGGTGAGAAATATTAGAGTTGGCCGTCAGGTCTCTATGATTTAAAATGCTGACATGATCCTGCTGAGCTTTTTGGCTGACAGCTCGGCCATGTGCAATACACCTGGGCACCATGTTGTCTTTTTCTCATTGTCTTCAAAGTATTTCTGGCAAAACGGCAGCCTCCTCCGAGACCGGTGATATTAACATGCCGAGAACAAAGATCAGGTTGCATTTATTTGGAGTAGAGTGGAAATTACCTGCATTGTATATGATCTGAAAGCCTCTGCTCCCATGTTCCATATTATAATATGAGCTTAGAGTCGGTGATTATCTGGGATGATGGCGGTGTGTGTGTGTCACCTTTAGAAAAGGTCAATCACCAGCTCATTTTAATAAGGATACCTGGAAGGAATAAGGGGATATTTATAACTAATTAGTAGACTTCTTGTCACTTTGTAATTTCCCTTTTGTCATTTTGAATAGTAATTGATTTGCCCCGGTTTGAGCATTGGAATCGGGGACTGGTATATAGAAATAATTGTCTGTCGGCTCAAACGCGGTAAAGCTCTTTGCCAGGATGGAAACTTCCAGGGATTTATCGTATCTTCGTAAATATCAAAAGTGGTTGCTGTAAAAGAAAAGGTGACGGGATCTCTTTGCATGTAATTGTCACTACCGTAACATATTATTTTATTTTTCGAGAAAAGCATCTAGGCCTCTCTTAAATTTCCTATCCCTAAGAGAATATTACTGGTTATGTGCACTAGATTCTGTGATGGGTGTTGATCCAGGGAACTAGTCTGATTGCCATATGTGAAGTCGGGAAGGAGTTTTTCCTCTTAGGCTGCTTTCACACTACGTTTTTTTAACATGCGTCATGAACGTTATTTTAACGCAAAAACGGATCCAATGCAAATGCGTTTTTATTTAAATGCATTTGCAATGGACTCGCGTCAACATGCGTTCACCTGCGTTTGCGTGTGTTATAGTGAGGATCCAGCGACTTGCAGTTTTTTAACTTTTTTCAAAAACGCTACTTGTGGCGTTTTTGACCTGCGTCCAAATACTGTTTTTCACTGGATCCTGACTATACTGCACGCAAACGCATGTGAACGCTGGCATGCTGATAGACAGGATCCTGCTTGCTCTACTGAACATGACCAGAAAACAGCCTGGCGTGATCAGTCTCTCCCCCTCCCTCTCTCCCCCTCCCTCCCTCTCTCCCCCTCCCTCTCTCTCCTCTCTCTCTCCCCCGTCTGAGAGTGGCAGACGCTCGTAACCAAGGTAAATATCGGGTAACCAAGCAAAGCGCTTTGCTTAGTTACCCGATGTTTACCTTGGTTACGTGTGCAGGGAGCAGGCAGCCCGGCTCCTAGCAGCTACGGATGCTCGTAACCAAGGTAAATATCGGGTATCCAAGCAAAGCACTTCACTTAGTTACCCAATATTTACCTTGGTTACAGCTTACCGCAGCTGTCAGATGCTGGCTCCCAGTCTCATGTTCAGTTCCCCTCACTCCCGATCACATGACTCCAATGCCCGCCCATAAACTTCAAGTGACAGGATCCTGCAAAATAACAAATGCGTTTGCATGCGTTTTTCTCTGCAAAAACAGGATCCGCTTTTGCAGCAAAAAAACGTTCATGACGCATGCTAAAAAAGTAGTGTGAAAGCAGCCTAATTTGGCGCTTACTGTCTGTCCCATGGGATTTTTTTCCTTCCTCTGGTTCAACATGTTAGGTTAGGTCACCGGTAGAACTCAATGGACTTAAGTCTACCTTCAACTTTAAACACTATGAAACTATAGGAGAAATCGGATGTTACGACTGTCACCATTTTAAACCCATGTTACTCCAGCACAGGCCACTCTGGTGATCATGGCTGGAAACAGATGAGTTGATGTTCTGTTCTTCACTGCTGAGGTCTATGATTGGCAGAGCAGTCAAACCTAGAACCGGGCATCATCAGATGCACAGCCCATTCCAGTCAGCCAGTCACTGGCTTCGGAGGGTAAGATGACCAAAAACTGGGACATCTTCACATCCAGTCTAAGTTATGAGTACTGGAGGAACCCACACTGCAGCCACAAAGGTTCAACTTGGGGAGTATAGCGTCATTTATTATTTTAAACCTTAAAGGGAACCTGTCAGGTGCACTATGCACCCAGAACAATGATCAGTTCTGGGTATATATTGCTAATCCCTGCCTAACTGTCCCTGTATCTAGCAGCATACATAAAGATCTTTAGAAAAAGTATTGCTAAAGATCCTTTATGATATGCTAATGAGCGCAGGGACTAGTCACAAGGGCCTTAGTTCCTGCGCTCAGTCTGCCCTCTTAGCATGTTAGCACACCCACAGGGGCGTGCTAATATGCTATTCAATGTAGCATCACTAGCGGTGACGCACGCACCTGTGTCCGGTGTCACCGCGATGTGAAGTCCCGGCACTTCCAGTCATGCGCAGTAGACCTCTCTGAAGCTGGGATGAATGCAATCGGCTTCATACTGCGCATGACTGGAAGTGCCCAGCATTCAGATCAGCGGTGACAGTGGACATAGGCTTGCACATCACCGCTGGTGATGCTACATTGAATAGCATGTTTGCACAGCCCTGTGGGTGTGCTAACCTGCTAAGAGGGCAGAATGAGCACAGGAACTAACGACCGTGTGACTAGTCCCTGCACTCATTAGCATATCAGAAAGGATCTTAATAAATACTTTTCCTAAAGATCTCTTTATCTATGCTAGTGTATACAGGGACCCTTAGGCAGGGATTAGCAATATGCACCCAGAACTGCTCGGCATTTATCGTAAGCATGTGTATGGAACAGACTCGGGAGCTGAGCCTGTCTCATTTCTGGCAGATGATGGTTTTACTATTCAGCCGTCATCTGCCTCTAAGGCTGTGTGTGCACAGTGCATTTTTTATGTGGTGTTTTTTTTATGCAGATTTTGACACAAAACTGCATGTCTGTCCTTATTCCAGTAAAGTCCATGATAACTCTCAAGTGCTGTGCTGTGCGCACGTTGCTTCTTTTTTTTCCTTACAGATTTGGTGCAGAAAATAATCTGCAGCATTTCCGTTGTTGGTGTGTTTTTTTTCCTGTTTTTTAGCCTTCCCACTCATTGACTTCAGTAAGAAAACACATGGCACAAAAATGCATGTTTTTATTTGGTGCTCTTTTCTGCCAGAAGGTGCAGTAAATTCGCACCAAGTCTGCAACGTGCGCACATAGCCTAAAGGGTGCTTTACACGCTGCGACATCGCTAGCGATCTAACATGCCAGATCGCACAACCGCGCTACAAAAAGTGACCTATGTGCGATCTCTGTGAATCTTATCTGCGATCTGGCGTGTCACATCACTAACGAGATCGCTAGCAATGTCGCAGCATGTAAAGCACCCTTAAAGGCCCTGTCACACACGGAGATAAATCTGCGGCAGATCTGTGGTTGCAGTGAAATTGTGGACAATCAGTGCCAGGTTTGTGGCTGTGTACAAATGGAACAATATGTCCATGATTTCACTGCAACCACAGATCTTCCAAAGATTTATCTCTGTGGGTGACGGGGCCTTAACAGTTGTGTGTTCAGCTGAGTTCTGCCCATCGCGGTTAACCTGTTTAATGCTACCATTAGTGGTTGCAAAAAATGCATGCCTCCTAAATGAATGAATGACAAAAAAAAAAAGTTACTCCAGTCATGGACAGGAGTACATTAGTGGTGCATTTTACACCACCAAAGTGGCGTATATTTTGGTCAAGATTCACTAATAGAGATGAGTGGACCTGTGGAAGTTTGGTTCGGCAGGTTCAGTTAGACTTTAGATTAAGTTCGGTTTGGGACCCGGACTTGACTTGAACCCCAATGGAAGTCACTGATTGGGCAGTTTGGGTCTCCGCCCACATGCAGCCAGCCATGAACAGATCACTTCCAGGGGCGGGTGGACGTGGTTTTTCCTTTTTTGTTTGGAGCACACTACATCTGATCACTCTGTTGTGAGAGCCAATCAAACACTGCAAGCGGCTCGCACTGGGTTGACTACCGAGCGTACCCAAGCACAGTGATGCTCGCTCAAGTGGTTTGCATCCGTAAAGCATCCGAACTCCAAACTCCGAAATCAGTTTTTTTTTGTTTGTTTTTTTTTGGTAAAGTCTGTGCTTGGTCCAAACACCGAACCTTGGGTTTGCTCATCTGTATTCGCTAAGCCTCATCCCACCCAAGCCCATCGGAGCCGATCTGGACAGGCGTGAAAATTACAAAAGTCACTACATCTTTGCACAACTTCAAATTATGCAATAATTTTGTGACATTTCTAGGTGTTTTATGCCAGAAAACCCTTTGATGAATCGGCCCATATTTTGTAAAATCTTAGTAGTGGAAATACAGTAAATGAGAAAATTATATTGTATTTTTTTCTTAGTCTCACAATTAACAGTGAGTAACATTTTGCCCTTTATAATTCTCTTCTAATGAAAACCCGATGAATTAAATTAGATCACAGTGATGGCTAATTACTGTTATACTGGAAATGTGAAGCCTTTTGACTAATGAGGTTATATACAGAGATCAGGTATTTTTATCATCCCAGAGAAAGCGCGTCTCATTGCTTATGCCTAGCAAATCTACATGAGGCTCGATGGAAACTCTCGGGTAACAAATACATCTTTGTGCTACTATTCAATTAATTAAATGATGGACAAAGGGATGGCCTATGACAGCTAATTGTTCTCCAATTAACCTATAGGGACGAGACGCCAATTATTACTTTACGCCCTTGTTTTAAGGGCCCGTTACACGCTATGATATATCTAACGATATGTCGTCGGCGTCACGTCTTTAGTGACGCACATTCGGCATCGTTAGTGATATCGTAGCGTGTGACAGCTACGAGCGACTGTGAACGAGCAAAAATACTCACCTTATCGTTGCTCGTTGACACGTCATTCATTTTCAAAAAATCGATAGTCCTTCTGCGCGCCGGTTGTTCATCGTTCCCGAGGCAGCACGCGTCTCTCCGTGTGACACCTTGGGAATGATGAACTGCAGCTTACCTGCGGCCGCCGGCAATGCGGAAGGAAGGAGGTGGGCGGGATGTTACGTCCCACTCATCTCCGCCCCTCTGCTTCGATTGGGCGGCCGCTGTGTGACGTCGCAGTGACACCGAACGTCCCTCCCCCTTCAGGAAGAGGATGTTCGCTGCCCACAGCAACGTCGTTCGGGAGGCAAGTACGTGTGACAGGGGGTTACTGACTTTGTGCGACACGGGCAACAAATTGCCCGTAACGAACAAACGATGGGGGCGGGTGCAATCGCACATGCGATCGCACGACATATCGGCGAGTGAAAAGCGGCCTTTAGTGTTATACTTCTGTTTTATGAATGTTCCAAGATATTTTATCACTGGTTTTAAAATGACAAGTTCTGCCTACTAACAGATTAGATATATTATCTATTAGATTACGGGCAATCTCATTTATAGCTCCATGTCTCTCCTATGGCTCACTGTTAAGCTGGGTTTACACACTGCAACATCTCAAACGACATCGCTGTAACGTCACCGGTTTTGTGACGCAATAGCGATGTTGTTTGCGATGTTGCAGTGTGTGAAACCTATCAGCGACCCGGCCCCTGCTGTGAAGTTGTAATCGTTACAAATCGTTCAGGACCATTCCTAGGTCCTTTGTTTCCCGCTGTGCAGCATGCATCGCTGGAAAGTTTCAGCGTGTGAAGACTTTGCAGCGACTTTGTTAGCAACTTCCCTTTCAAAAGGCTGCTTATCAACGTCCCCAACAACCAGCTAGGTCGCTCTGCAGGTCCGGATCGCTGTTGCGTTGTTGGCCAGGTTTGCCTGTTTGAACGCTCACCAGAGACTTAGCAGAGACTTAGGGAGGTCGCTATTGCGTCACCAAACCGGTGACGTTACAGCGATGTCCTTTGCGATGTTGCAGTGTGTAAACCCAGCTTTAGACTAGTCTAATGAAGAATACAAACAACACCACTGGTATCAAGACCTGCTATATTATATTTTATTTTATCTCATGATAGCCTCTCACCATTTTAATAAAATAAAAAAAATTATATATATATATATATATATATATATATATATATATATATATATATATATATATATATATATATATATATATATATATATATATATAATATAATATATATGTATGTATGTATGTATACATACAGGGTGGTCCTAAAGTAGGTGGACAGTATGTGTAATAGGATTATCAAACATGGCGTAAAGTGACACTGACTTGCCCTTAGCAACCAATCAGATTCCACCTTTCATTTTCCAAAGAGTCTGTGAAGACTGAAAAGCGGAATCTGATTGGTTGCTAAGGGCAGCTGAGTCAGTTTCACTTTACACCATGTTTGATAACCCTATTACACATACTGTCCACCTACTTTTGGACCACCCTGTATATACTGTATGTGTGTGTATATGTATGTGTATATATGTAATTTGTTTTTGTTTGGTTTTTCCACTTTCAATAATATTTTAATAAAATTTATTTAATATTCTCTTTTTTTTATATTATTTTAAAGTGCATGGATAATGAAATGTACTTCGCGACTACTTCCTCCACCCTTATTTTATTTTTTGGCCCCTATTTTTGAATTCTTCATGTATTTAACCACATTCCTGCTATCTGTCACTCTACATGTGGTTGTCCTGAGGAAGAAGTCTGTTTTGAGTCAGAAACACGTTGACAATAAACCACCATTCATCCATCACATTCTGGATTTGTTCTTCAATTCGGCAGCACAGATTTCATCCAATCTTATGGAAATACCTTGTATACTGTCACGGGGTATATGGAGATAGGACAGGGGCCCCTAGGCTGCACTCAGACTTGCGACCCTGCGCCGTCCCTAATCTCGGAGGTAGGTTTGATGGTAACCAGGTACGAGCTCCCAGCATAACCCTAGCTCCTGTCCAGGACCTGATCTTACTCACCCTGTCCCCCACCCTCAGGGTGGGCCAGAATACAAAGCCAAAACCCCACAAAACAACATGGACAAGGGAGAACGGAAACTCGTACATACAGCACTCAAAACATACAGAAGAGACAATGTGTACAAGAGAACAACGAAAAAGAGGGGGAAGTAACGCACAATTGGGAAATGTTCACAGCATTCAGAAGCGCAACACTGATCACCATGAACAGGAGAAACACCAAGACCGGGATTGATGAAGCTATCATCAGCACAAATAGGAAGGAAGCCATGCACTAAATAGGGAGGAGACACTCCCTATTTAGTGTACTTGGCAATGAGCAACCTGAGCACTTATATCTTGCTCACCACTCTGCAGGGATTAAAGCCTGCTTTACACGTTACGATTAAGCATACGATATCGTATGCGATCATAACCGCCCCCCATCATATGTGCGGCATGTTCAATTTGTTGAATGTGTTGCCCAAACGATTATTTGCTGTCACACGTACTTACCCTTCCTGACGACCTCGATGTGGGTGGTGAACGTCCACTTCCTGGAGTGGGAGGTACGTTCGGCGTCACATCGACGTCACGCGGTAGCCAGCCAATAGAAGCGGAGGGGCGGAGATGAGAGGGACGTAAACATCCCGCCCACCTTCTTCCTTCCGCATTGCCGGCGGGAGCCGCGGGATGCAGGTAAGATCTGTTCATCGTTCCCGGGGTGTCACACACTGCGATGTGTGCTACCTCGGGAACATTGAACAACCTCACGTTCAATTTTCAGCAATTGAACGACGTGTATGCGATGAACGTTTTAACGTTCAATCGCAATCGCACGTAGCTGTCACACGCTACAATATAACTTACGATGCCGGATGTGCGTCACTTACGACGTGACCCCGCCGACACATTGTAAGATATATTGTAGCATGTAAAGCCCGCTTTACTCCTGCAGAGCGGAAGACCTGTAAATCTGAACCAGCCGATGCCGGCTCTGGCTGAACAAAACAGAAGGTTGCTTGTCAGACTCTGTAGTGTGAACAAAGTCTTACAACATCGCGCCAGTAGATGTGTGCAGAGCTGAACACCGCAGGACTTAAGCGGGCTTTACACGCTATGATATCGTTAATGAATTATCGTCGTGGTCACGGTGTTTGTGACGCACATCCGGCGTCATTGACGATATCGCAGTGTGGGATACTTATGAGCGACCTTAAACGATCGCAAAAGCGGTCAAAATTGTTTGCAGCGGAGATGTCGTCCTGAAACAAAAAATCGTTTTCTGCTTATTAGTGATGTTGTTCGTCGTTCCTGCGGCACCACACATCGCTATATGTGACACCGCAGGAGCGACGAACATCTCCTTACCTGCATCCACCGGCAATTCGGAAGGAAGAAGGTGGGCGGGATGTTCTGGCCGCTCATCTCCACCCCTCCGCTTCTATTGGACGCCTGTCGTGTGACGTCGCTGTGACGCCGCACGAACCGCCCCCTTAGAAAGGAGGCGGTTTACTGGCCAGAGCGACGTCGCAGGGCAGGTAAGTACGTGTGACGGGGTTAAGCGAGGTTGTGTGTCACGGGCAGCGATTTGCCCGTGTCGCACAACCGACGGAGGCGGGTAAGATCGCTTGCGATCTTGCTAGCGACATCGCTGCGTGTAAAGCCCGCTTAACTTCCATCTATTGGAATTAGCAATCTTTAAAGTCAATATCAATCTTCTGATGATCAGCCTTGCCAAATGACTTAAGATAAAGCAAACCAGAATTTCTATTTGCATACATGTGTTTTGTGGTGTTACCCCTCCTCAGTGCAAAGCAAGATATGTGATTTGGCTGTTTTGAGAGGCCTATGACTGTGGTCTAAGGGGTAACAATGTTTAGTATTGCTAATTCCAATAGGTGGTGATAGAGTTCAAGTCCACCTTCTTTCTGAAGAGTAAATTTGCATATTTAATTTACCGGAGGGTCAATATATGGCCTATAATTCTCCTTACACAGGCATGTCACTCTGCACAAGGAAACTCCAGTCATATGCCTCTTATATAGCCAAATCATATATCTTTCTTTGTACTGAGGATGGGCAACAGCCCGAAACATGTGTATGCAAATAGAAATTTTGGTTTGACTTTTAAACTAAGTCATGTGGCAAGCCACGATAAATGGTTGATATTGACTTTTAGGGTTACTGTTTCCAATTAGTGGCATTACAGTTCAAGTCCTCGTCTTCATCTCTGAAGAGATAATTAGCATATTTAAATTTTGCGTAGGTATTATGGTTTCAGCACTTAAAGAGCAAACCAAAATGTTCTTGTAATATATCATGAATACATGTATTGTGGGGTTACATTGAGTTTTCAGGACTTTGATGTCAATGGCCGGTTAGTTAAGTTGGTGTGAATCAATTTGCACATCCATTCCATCGGCCATGACAATATCATGTGGCCAGTGCATGGGAGCGCCAAAATCGACTCTTTTCTGCCTATGTCCAAGGCTCCAAGGTATAACGTCATCGTTGTGGTATGACTTACTTAACTACCAGGGAAAATAACTCCGTCCTAAAGTTCGAACTCTATCGAGGGAGATGATGATGATAATGATTGATGATCAAAGAGGAGAACTTTCCGCTGATTGTGAATGCTCCAATAACAAGTGACTAATACTAGAAAGTTCCATATGCTAAAAATATTTCCTTTTAAGAAAATGCAGAGCACTCTAAACTGATTTTCTCTAAAGGTTTTTAAGTAAATGCTGATATCACTGTTAATTACATCACAGATCGTCTAATGATGATGGAGAAGAAAAAGTATAGCTGGCCGCTGATTGTGAATGGCACAGTAATGAGTAGAGATGAGCGAACCGGTCCCGGTTCGGCTCGAGGCGGTTCGCCGAACGGGGGGTCTGGCTCGAGTTCGGCTCGTCGAACGTTCGACGAACCGAACTCGAGCCCATAGGAAACAATGGCAGGCAATCACAAACACAGTAAAACACCTAGAAAACACCCTCAAAGGTGTCCAAAAGGTGACAAACAACTCACAACACAACACAAACACATGGGAAAGTGACAAGGACATGTACTCATGCGAAAACAAAACAGCTGGACAAGGAAAAAGAGGAGGACACACAGATATAGGCATGGCACGCCCTTCTAAAGTCATGTAAAACACCGCAAGGTGACTCCAAGCGGAGTCTCCCTTTTTTCCAAAAATTGGGCCCCACACACCCACCCCTTCAGTGGCAGCAGTTGTGCCCCAGTTGTACACTTCACAGCTAGATTTGCATCAAGCACATTCAAAAATACGCCATTCTTATCCGTCCCCAGGATGACACCGGGGTAGGTAGCAAAGTCTTTCCTGATCCCAGCTCTGTTCATCTTGGCTTCTTTTAAAAACACAGCAAGCAAGGGTTACTCCAAGCGGAGTCTCCCTTTTTTCCAAAAATTGGGCCCCACACACACCCACCCCTTCAGTGGCAGCAGTTGTGCCCCAGTTGTACACTTCACAGCTAGATTTGCATCAAGCACATTCAAAAATACGCTATTCTTAACCGTCCCCAGGATGACACCGGGGTAGGTAGCAAAGTCTTTCCTGATCCCAGCTCTGTTCATCTTGGCTTCTTTTAAAAACACAGCAAGCAAGGGTTACTCCAAGCGGAGTCTCCCTTTTTTCCAAAAATTGGGCCACACAGACACCCACCCCATCAGTGGCAGCACTTGGGCCCTAGTTGCAAACAGGATGTTTTGATTTGCATCAAGCACATTCAAAAATACGCTATTCTTAGCCGTCCACAGGATGACACCGGGGTAGGTAGCAAAGTCTTTCCTGATCCCAGCTCTGTTCATCTTGGCTTCTTTTAAAAACACAGCAAGCAAGGGTTACTCCAAGCGGAGTCTCCCTTTTTTCCAAAAATTGGGCCACACAGACACCCACCCCATCAGTGGCAGCACTTGGGCCCTAGTTGCAAACAGGATGTTTTGATTTGCATCAAGCACATTCAAAAATACGCTATTCTTAGCCGTCCCCAGGATGACACTGGGGTAGGTAGCAAAGTCTTTGCTGACCCATGACTTGTTCATCTTGGCTTCTTTTAAAAACAATGTAAGCAAGGGTTACTCCAAGCGGAGTCTCCCCTTTTTTCCAAAAATTGGGCCCCACACACACCCACCCATTCAGTGGCAGCAGTTGTGCCCCAGTTGTACACTTCACAGCTAGATTTGCATCAAGCACATTCAAAAATACGCCATTCTTATCCGTCCCCAGGATGACACCGGGGTAGGTAGCAAAGTCTTTCCTGATCCCAGCTCTGTTCATCTTGGCTTCTTTTAAAAACACAGCAAGCAAGGGTTACTCCAAGCGGAGTCTCCCTTTTTTCCAAAAATTGGGCCACACAGACACCCACCACATCAGTGGCAGCACTTGGGCCCTAGTTGCAAACAGGATGTTTTGATTTGCATCAAGCACATTCAAAAATACGCTATTCTTAGCCGTCCCCAGGATGACACCGGGGTAGGTAGCAAAGTCTTTGCTGACCCATGACTTGTTCATCTTGGCTTCTTTTAAAAACAATGTAAGCAAGGGTTACTCCAAGCGGAGTCTCCCTTTTTTCAAAAAATTGGGCCACACAGACACCCACCCCATCAGTGGCAGCACTTGGGCCCTAGTTGCAAACAGGATGTTTTGATTTGCATCAAGCACATTCAAAAATACGCTATTCTTAGCCGTCCCCAGGATGACACCGGGGTAGGTAGCAAAGTCTTTCCTGATCCCAGCTCTGTTCATCTTGGCTTCTTTTAAAAACACAGCAAGCAAGGGTTACTCCAAGCGGAGTCTCCCTTTTTTCCAAAAATTGGGCCACACAGACACCCACCCCATCAGTGGCAGCACTTGGGCCCTAGTTGCAAACAGGATGTTTTGATTTGCATCAAGCACATTCAAAAATACGCTATTCTTAGCCGTCCCCAGGATGACACCGGGGTAGGTAGCAAAGTCTTTCCTGATCCCAGCTCTGTTCATCTTGGCTTCTTTTAAAAACACAGCAAGCAAGGGTTACTCCAAGCGGAGTCTCCCTTTTTTCCAAAAATTGGGCCACACAGACACCCACCCCATCAGTGGCAGCACTTGGGCCCTAGTTGCAAACAGGATGTTTTGATTTGCATCAAGCACATTCAAAAATACGCTATTCTTAGCCGTCCCCAGGATGACACCGGGGTAGGTAGCAAAGTCTTTCCTGATCCCAGCTCTGTTCATCTTGGCTTCTTTTAAAAACACAGCAAGCAAGGGTTACTCCAAGCGGAGTCTCCCTTTTTTCCAAAAATTGGGCCACACAGACACCCACCCCATCAGTGGCAGCACTTGGGCCCTAGTTGCAAACAGGATGTTTTGATTTGCATCAAGCACATTCAAAAATACGCTATTCTTAGCCGTCCCCAGGATGACACCGGGGTAGGTAGCAAAGTCTTTCCTGATCCCAGCTCTGTTCATCTTGGCTTCTTTTAAAAACACAGCAAGCAAGGGTTACTCCAAGCGGAGTCTCCCTTTTTTCCAAAAATTGGGCCACACAGACACCCACCCCATCAGTGGCAGCACTTGGGCCCTAGTTGCAAACAGGATGTTTTGATTTGCATCAAGCACATTCAAAAATACGCTATTCTTAGCCGTCCCCAGGATGACACCGGGGTAGGTAGCAAAGTCTTTCCTGATCCCAGCTCTGTTCATCTTGGCTTCTTTTAAAAACACAGCAAGCAAGGGTTACTCCAAGAGGAGTCTCCCTTTTTTCCAAAAATTGGGCCACACAGACACCCACCCCATCAGTGGCAGCACTTGGGCCCTAGTTGCAAACAGGATGTTTTGATTTGCATCAAGCACATTCAAAAATACGCTATTCTTAGCCGTCCCCAGGATGACACCGGGGTAGGTAGCAAAGTCTTTCCTGATCCCAGCTCTGTTCATCTTGGCTTCTTTTAAAAACACAGCAAGCAAGGGTTACTCCAAGCGGAGTCTCCCTTTTTTCCAAAAATTGGGCCACACAGACACCCACCCCATCAGTGGCAGCACTTGGGCCCTAGTTGCAAACAGGATGTTTTGATTTGCATCAAGCACATTCAAAAATACGCTATTCTTAGCCGTCCCCAGGATGACACCGGGGTAGGTAGCAAAGTCTTTCCTGATCCCAGCTCTGTTCATCTTGGCTTCTTTTAAAAACACAGCAAGCAAGGGTTACTCCAAGCGGAGTCTCCCTTTTTTCCAAAAATTGGGCCACACAGACACCCACCCCATCAGTGGCAGCACTTGGGCCCTAGTTGCAAACAGGATGTTTTGATTTGCATCAAGCACATTCAAAAATACGCTATTCTTAGCCGTCCCCAGGATGACACTGGGGTAGGTAGCAAAGTCTTTGCTGACCCATGACTTGTTCATCTTGGCTTCTTTTAAAAACAATGTAAGCAAGGGTTACTCCAAGCGGAGTCTCCCCTTTTTTCCAAAAATTGGGCCCCACACACACCCACCCATTCAGTGGCAGCAGTTGTGCCCCAGTTGTACACTTCACAGCTAGATTTGCATCAAGCACATTCAAAAATACGCCATTCTTATCCGTCCCCAGGATGACACCGGGGTAGGTAGCAAAGTCTTTCCTGATCCCAGCTCTGTTCATCTTGGCTTCTTTTAAAAACACAGCAAGCAAGGGTTACTCCAAGCGGAGTCTCCCTTTTTTCCAAAAATTGGGCCACACAGACACCCACCACATCAGTGGCAGCACTTGGGCCCTAGTTGCAAACAGGATGTTTTGATTTGCATCAAGCACATTCAAAAATACGCTATTCTTAGCCGTCCCCAGGATGACACCGGGGTAGGTAGCAAAGTCTTTGCTGACCCATGACTTGTTCATCTTGGCTTCTTTTAAAAACAATGTAAGCAAGGGTTACTCCAAGCGGAGTCTCCCTTTTTTCCAAAAATTGGGCCACACAGACACCCACCCCATCAGTGGCAGCACTTGGGCCCTAGTTGCAAACAGGATGTTTTGATTTGCATCAAGCACATTCAAAAATACGCTATTCTTAGCCGTCCCCAGGATGACACCGGGGTAGGTAGCAAAGTCTTTCCTGATCCCAGCTCTGTTCATCTTGGCTTCTTTTAAAAACACAGCAAGCAAGGGTTACTCCAAGCGGAGTCTCCCTTTTTTCCAAAAATTGGGCCACACAGACACCCACCCCATCAGTGGCAGCACTTGGGCCCTAGTTGCAAACAGGATGTTTTGATTTGCATCAAGCACATTCAAAAATACGCTATTCTTAGCCGTCCCCAGGATGACACTGGGGTAGGTAGCAAAGTCTTTGCTGACCCATGACTTGTTCATCTTGGCTTTTTTTAAAAACAATGTAAGCAAGGGTTACTCCAAGCGGAGTCTCCCCTTTTTTCCAAAAATTGGGCCCCACACACACCCACCCATTCAGTGGCAGCAGTTGTGCCCCAGTTGTACACTTCACAGCTAGATTTGCATCAAGCACATTCAAAAATACGCCATTCTTATCCGTCCCCAGGATGACACCGGGGTAGGTAGCAAAGTCTTTCCTGATCCCAGCTCTGTTCATCTTGGCTTCTTTTAAAAACACAGCAAGCAAGGGTTACTCCAAGCGGAGTCTCCCTTTTTTCCAAAAATTGGGCCACACAGACACCCACCACATCAGTGGCAGCACTTGGGCCCTAGTTGCAAACAGGATGTTTTGATTTGCATCAAGCACATTCAAAAATACGCTATTCTTAGCCGTCCCCAGGATGACACCGGGGTAGGTAGCAAAGTCTTTGCTGACCCATGACTTGTTCATCTTGGCTTCTTTTAAAAACAATGTAAGCAAGGGTTACTCCAAGCGGAGTCTCCCTTTTTTCCAAAAATTGGGCCACACAGACACCCACCCCATCAGTGGCAGCACTTGGGCCCTAGTTGCAAACAGGATGTTTTGATTTGCATCAAGCACATTCAAAAATACGCTATTCTTAGCCGTCCCCAGGATGACACCGGGGTAGGTAGCAAAGTCTTTCCTGATCCCAGCTCTGTTCATCTTGGCTTCTTTTAAAAACACAGCAAGCAAGGGTTACTCCAAGCGGAGTCTCCCTTTTTTCCAAAAATTGGGCCACACAGACACCCACCCCATCAGTGGCAGCACTTGGGCCCTAGTTGCAAACAGGATGTTTTGATTTGCATCAAGCACATTCCAAATCCACAAGCATTTACTCTCCCCAGGATGACACAGGGGTAGTAAATTCCTTCTGGATCCATGACTTGTTCATTTTGATGAACGTCAGTCTGTCCACATTGTCACTGGACAGACGCGTGCGCTTATCTGTCAGCACACACCCAGCAGCACTGAATACACGTTCAGAGACAACGCTGGCAGCTGGACACGACAAAATCTCCAAGGCGTAAGTTGCGAGCTCTGGCCATTTTTGTAGGTTTGAAGCCCAAAAGGAGCAAGGCTCCAGTTGCACAGTCATGGCATCGATGTTCATTTGGAGATACTCCTGTATCATCCTCTCCAGCCGTTGACTATGTGTCAGACTTGTTGTCTCTGGTGGCCTTGCAAAAGAGGGTCTAAAAAAATTATGAAAAGATTCCATAAAATTGCTGTTACCGGCACCAGAAAAGGTCCTACTGGTACGGGTAGACTGTTGAAGATGACGAGACCGTCCCATGTTTGTCAAGTTACAACTGGGAGATTCACTCCCTGCACCTGCACGGTTGTTTGGTGGAAAAGCCGAGCTAAGATCTAGTAACAGCTTCTGCTGATACTCCTGCATACGTGCGTCCCTTTCTATGGCTGGAATTATGTCACAAAATTTGGACTTGTACCGGGGATCTAATAGTGTGGCAATCCAGTAGTCATCATCACTTCTAATTTTGACAATACGACTGTCATGTTGGAGGTAGTGCAACAAAAAGGCACTCATGTGTCTTGCGCAGCCATGCGGACCAAGTCCATGCTGTGTTTGTGGCATAGAGGTGCTACCCGTTCTTTCTTCCTCTGACATCTGACCCCAACCTCTTTCAACTGAAATTTGACCAAGGTCTCCCTCATCCGCTGAGTCTTCCATGTCCATGGACAGTTCGTCCTCCATTTCTTCATGTTCTCCTGCACCTTGCTCAACATTTCGCCTGCTACTATGCGCCCTTGTCGATCCCTGTCCCCCATGGTCCCATGCCTGCTGCGTTGGTGATGATGAACGTCTGGACCTTCGTGATGTTGTTGTCCCTTGCGCATATGAATCCTCCTGTAGTTCCTCCCCTTCATGTTGTCCCACCCCCTGACTCCGAATAGTGTTTAGCGTGTGCTCCAGCATGTAAATGACTGGAATCGTCATGCTGATAATGGCATTGTCAGAGCTAAACATATTCGTCGCCATGTCGAAACTGTGCAGAAGGGTGCATAGGTCCTTGATCTGAGACCACTCCATCAGGGTGATCTGCCCCACCTCTGCATCTCGTTGGCCCAGGCTATACGTCATGACGTATTGCACCAGGGCTCTGCGGTGCTGCCACAGTCGCTGTAACATGTGGAGAGTTGAATTCCAGCGTGTCGCCACATCGCATTTCAGGCGATGAACCGGCAGGCCGAAAGACTTCTGGAGCGATGCAAGTCGCTCTGCTGCGGCGCTTGAACGGCGGAAGTGAGCTGACAGTTTTCGTGCCCTGTTCAGAAGGCCATCTAGGCCGGGATAGTGTGTTAAAAATTGCTGCACGACAAGGTTCAACACGTGAGCCATACAAGGTACGTGTGTCACCTTGCCCAGGCGAAGTGCCGCACCCAGGTTTGCAGCATTGTCGCACACGGCCTTACCAGGCTGCAGTTTGAGTGGAGACAACCATTTATTAAACTCGGACCGCAAAGCTGACCACAACTCCTCAGCTGTGTGACTCTTATTACCAAGACATGTCAAGCTAAAGACCGCCTGATGCCGTTGCGCTCTGCTGCCAGCATAGTAATGAGGGGTGCGTGATTCCTTCTGCGCAGTGAGAACGCTGGTGGCCTGACCAGGCAGGCTTGGGGCGGAGGTGGAGGACCCAGATGAGGTGGAGGATGCAGAAGCAGTGGCGGAACTTGGACAGACAGAGGATTGACACACAAGTCGTGGGGACGGCAAGACTTGTGCAGCAGACCCTTCACCATCTATCACCATAGTTACCCAGTGCCCAGTCAGCGACATGTAACGTCCCTGTCCATGCTTACTGGTCCAAGTATCGGTGGTGAAATGCACCCGTTCACACACAGAGTTT
The DNA here is from genome assembly GCF_048569485.1 of Anomaloglossus baeobatrachus. Lineage (NCBI taxonomy): Eukaryota > Metazoa > Chordata > Amphibia > Anura > Aromobatidae > Anomaloglossus > Anomaloglossus baeobatrachus. The sequence goes on along the minus strand of NC_134359.1, from coordinate 260,686,755 downwards.
CTCAAGGAAGCGGTGATGTTGTGTGCGACATGCTGGTGTAGCGCGGGCACACCTTTCTTAGAGAAGTAGTGGCGACTAGGCATCTGGTACTGGGGCACAGCGACAGACATAAGGTCTCTAAAATCCTGTGTGTCCACTAGGCGGAAAGGCAGCATTTCGGTAGCCAACAGCTTACAGAGGGATAGAGTCAACCTCTTAGCTTTGTCATGGGTCGGAGGAAGTGGCCTTTTATTTGACCACATCTGAGGGACAGAGATCTGGCTGCTGTGTGTAGACGGTGTTGAGTAGGGTGTCCCTGGAAAAATGCAGGTTTGTGAGGAAAGTGCAGGCGGAGACATGATGTTGCCTTCATCCAACGTTGGTGCTATCGATGTCTGAGAGAGCTGTACACACTCACTTGTTTCCCCTTCCAAACCAACTGACGACCTTACAAGCAAACTGCCTGTTGCGGTTACAGTGGTGGAAGTTTTGCGTGGAAAAACAGGTGTGGCAGCTGTCCCCACAGTCCTAGAAGATGAAGAGCGCGCGGATGCAGTGGAAGGGGCGGGCGGTGGATGGTTCGCTCCGCTAGGCCGCATTGCAGCACGGTGAGCTTCCCACCGGGACTTATGATATTTATTCATGTGACGATTCATGGAAGAAGTTGTCAAACTGCTGAGCTTTTGACCTCTACTAAGAGAATCATGACAAATGTTACATATCACATGAGTTGGGCGATCTTTTTCGATGTGAAAAAAGGACCAGGCTAGGCAAGGCTTAGAGGCCATGCGACCTGTTGATCCACCCCGAATAATGCTCATAGGCAGAGTGGTGGCTGAGGATGCAGTTGTAGACGTGCTACCAGTGCTCCGACTCTGTCCAGGAAGGCGCAAGGTAACTTCGTCGTCGGTTGCATCCTCCTCCACCGCCTCTGTTGACCTCCTCGAGTGCCTGACTGGGGGTTGACAGTAGGTGGGATCTAGAACGTCATCATCAATTGTTGTGTTTGCACTCCCCTCCCCCTCAGACCGAGCCTCTTCTTGCCCTGACGGAATATTTAAGTTGTCATCCCAATCGGGTATCTGCGTCTCATCTTCATCAGTATGTTCCTCATTGTCTATAACCACAGGTGTTACAGTTTGTGACAAAGGGTCAACATTATGCTCAGAAACTTGGTCCTCACGGCCTGAATCTGAGTCACAAAGGTTCTGGGCATCACTGCAGACCATTTCCTGTTCTGTACTCACTGTAGCTTGGGAGCAGACCTCTGATTCCCAGGCTATAGTGTGACTGAACAGCTCTGCAGACTCAGCCATCTCAGTTCCACCATACTGTGCAGGGCTGATGGAGACTTCAGAGCTGGGAGAAATCAAGTGTGATTGGGATGACAACTCAGAGGACTGGTGTTTTTTGGATGCGGTACTTGAAGTGGCTGAGAGGGCACTTGTTGGACCACTTGAGATCCATTCAAGCATTTTCCTTTTTTGCCCATCATCTACCTTTCTTCCTGTTGTTCGTGTCCGTAAAAAAGGGAGCACATCGGATTGTCCACGGTAAGTAGTAGACATCTTACTTTTGCTGGTAGATGGTCTATCTTCAGCAGATGATAATGGAGCTTTGCCACCTTCCCCACGGACAAAACCTTTTTTGCCTTTTCCACCACGCCTCTTCCCCTTTCCACCAGCATCTGTCATTTTGCCACTCATGTTGATTGCGACAAGATTGTGGACTGAAAATGTGGTAGTAAAAATTGAGAGGTGGTGAAGATTGCAGTGGTGGTCTAGCTTTATTAACAGCAGAATAATAAAGAATAAATATCCCTGACAATGCAACTTAGTTATAATTAGTTGGAGTGTGCAACGCAGGCAGACGTGCTGCAAATGTCTTTGCACTAGTGGGACTATAGCAAAGTCCAATAGCCACGTATAGGATGCCACTAGGTACACTGAGTGTTTGCTAGTATAATGGCTTGGTTAGAATGAGTTGTAGTGTGCAACGCAGGCAGACGCGCTCTGCAAATGTCTTTGCACTAGTGGGACTATAGCAAAGTCCAATAGCCACGTATAGGATGCCACTAGGTACACTGAGTGTTTGCTAGTATAATGGCTTGGTTTTAATGAGTTGTAGTGTGCAACGCAGGCAGACGCGCTCTGCAAATGTCTTTGCACTAGTGGGACTATAGCAAAGTCCAATAGCCACGTATAGGATGCCACTAGGTACACTGAGTGTTTGCTAGTATAATGGCTTGGTTAGAATGAGTTGTAGTGTGCAACGCAGGCAGACGCGCTCTGCAAATGTCTTTGCACTAGTGGGACTATAGCAAAGTCCAATAGCCACGTATAGGATGCCACTAGGTACACTGAGTGTTTGCTAGTATAATGGCTTGGTTAGAATGAGTTGTAGTGTGCAACGCAGGCAGACGCGCTCTGCAAATGTCTTTGCACTAGTGGGACTATAGCAAAGTCCAATAGCCACGTATAGGATGCCACTAGGTACACTGAGTGTTTGCTAGTATAATGGCTTGGTTAGAATGAGTTGTAGTGTGCAACGCAGGCAGACGCGCTCTGCAAATGTCTTTGCACTAGTGGGACTATAGCAAAGTCCAATAGCCACGTATAGGATGCCACTAGGTACACTGAGTGTTTGCTAGTATAATGGCTTGGTTAGAATGAGTTGTAGTGTGCAACGCAGGCAGACGCGCTCTGCAAATGTCTTTGCACTAGTGGGACTATAGCAAAGTCCAATAGCCACGTATAGGATGCCACTAGGTACACTGAGTGTTTGCTAGTATAATGGCTTGGTTAGAATGAGTTGTAGTGTGCAACGCAGGCAGACGCGCTCTGCAAATGTCTTTGCACTAGTGGGACTATAGCAAAGTCCAATAGCCACGTATAGGATGCCACTAGGTACACTGAGTGTTTGCTAGTATAATGGCTTGGTTAGAATGAGTTGTAGTGTGCAACGCAGGCAGACGCGCTCTGCAAATGTCTTTGCACTAGTGGGACTATAGCAAAGTCCAATAGCCACGTATAGGATGCCACTAGGTACACTGAGTGTTTGCTAGTATAATGGCTTGGTTAGAATGAGTTGTAGTGTGCAACGCAGGCAGACGCGCTCTGCAAATGTCTTTGCACTAGTGGGACTATAGCAAAGTCCAATAGCCACGTATAGGATGCCACTAGGTACACTGAGTGTTTGCTAGTATAATGGCTTGGTTAGAATGAGTTGTAGTGTGCAACGCAGGCAGACGCGCTCTGCAAATGTCTTTGCACTAGTGGGACTATAGCAAAGTCCAATAGCCACGTATAGGATGCCACTAGGTACACTGAGTGTTTGCTAGTATAATGGCTTGGTTAGAATGAGTTGTAGTGTGCAACGCAGGCAGACGCGCTCTGCAAATGTCTTTGCACTAGTGGGACTATAGCAAAGTCCAATAGCCACGTATAGGATGCCACTAGGTACACTGAGTGTTTGCTAGTATAATGGCTTGGTTAGAATGAGTTGTAGTGTGCAACGCAGGCAGACGCGCTCTGCAAATGTCTTTGCACTAGTGGGACTATAGCAAAGTCCAATAGCCACGTATAGGATGCCACTAGGTACACTGAGTGTTTGCTAGTATAATGGCTTGGTTAGAATGAGTTGTAGTGTGCAACGCAGGCAGACGCGCTCTGCAAATGTCTTTGCACTAGTGGGACTATAGCAAAGTCCAATAGCCACGTATAGGATGCCACTAGGTACACTGAGTGTTTGCTAGTATAATGGCTTGGTTAGAATGAGTTGTAGTGTGCAACGCAGGCAGACGCGCTCTGCAAATGTCTTTGCACTAGTGGGACTATAGCAAAGTCCAATAGCCACGTATAGGATGCCACTAGGTACACTGAGTGTTTGCTAGTATAATGGCTTGGTTAGAATGAGTTGTAGTGTGCAACGCAGGCAGACGCGCTCTGCAAATGTCTTTGCACTAGTGGGACTATAGCAAAATCCAATAGCCACGTATAGGATGCCACTAGGTACACTGAGTGTTTGCTAGTATAATGGCTTGGTTAGAATGAGTTGTAGTGTGCAACGCAGGCAGACGCGCTCTGCAAATGTCTTTGCACTAGTGGGACTATAGCAAAGTCCAATAGCCACGTATAGGATGCCACTAGGTACACTGAGTGTTTGCTAGTATAATGGCTTGGTTAGAATGAGTTGTAGTGTGCAACGCAGGCAGACGCGCTCTGCAAATGTCTTTGCACTAGTGGGACTATAGCAAAGTCCAATAGCCACGTATAGGATGCCACTAGGTACACTGAGTGTTTGCTAGTATAATGGCTTGGTTAGAATGAGTTGTAGTGTGCAACGCAGGCAGACGCGCTCTGCAAATGTCTTTGCACTAGTGGGACTATAGCAAAGTCCAATAGCCACGTATAGGATGCCACTAGGTACACTGAGTGTTTGCTAGTATAATGGCTTGGTTAGAATGAGTTGTAGTGTGCAACGCAGGCAGACGCGCTCTGCAAATGTCTTTGCACTAGTGGGACTATAGCAAAGTCCAATAGCCACGTATAGGATGCCACTAGGTACACTGAGTGTTTGCTAGTATAATGGCTTGGTTAGAATGAGTTGTAGTGTGCAACGCAGGCAGACGCGCTCTGCAAATGTCTTTGCACTAGTGGGACTATAGCAAAGTCCAATAGCCACGTATAGGATGCCACTAGGTACACTGAGTGTTTGCTAGTATAATGGCTTGGTTAGAATGAGTTGTAGTGTGCAACGCAGGCAGACGCGCTCTGCAAATGTCTTTGCACTAGTGGGACTATAGCAAAGTCCAATAGCCACGTATAGGATGCCACTAGGTACACTGAGTGTTTGCTAGTATAATGGCTTGGTTAGAATGAGTTGTAGTGTGCAACGCAGGCAGACGCGCTCTGCAAATGTCTTTGCACTAGTGGGACTATAGCAAAGTCCAATAGCCACGTATAGGATGCCACTAGGTACACTGAGTGTTTGCTAGTATAATGGCTTGGTTAGAATGAGTTGTAGTGTGCAACGCAGGCAGACGCGCTCTGCAAATGTCTTTGCACTAGTGGGACTATAGCAAAGTCCAATAGCCACGTATAGGATGCCACTAGGTACACTGAGTGTTTGCTAGTATAATGGCTTGGTTAGAATGAGTTGTAGTGTGCAACGCAGGCAGACGCGCTCTGCAAATGTCTTTGCACTAGTGGGACTATAGCAAAGTCCAATAGCCACTTATAGGATGCCACTAGGTACACTGAGTGTTTGCTAGTATAATGGCTTGGTTAGAATGAGTTGTAGTGTGCAACGCAGGCAGACGCGCTCTGCAAATGTCTTTGCACTAGTGGGACTATAGCAAAGTCCAATAGCCACGTATAGGATGCCACTAGGTACACTGAGTGTTTGCTAGTATAATGGCTTGGTTAGAATGAGTTGTAGTGTGCAACGCAGGCAGACGCGCTCTGCAAATGTCTTTGCACTAGTGGGACTATAGCAAAGTCCAATAGCCACGTATAGGATGCCACTAGGTACACTGAGTGTTTGCTAGTATAATGGCTTGGTTAGAATGAGTTGTAGTGTGCAACGCAGGCAGACGCGCTCTGCAAATGTCTTTGCACTAGTGGGACTATAGCAAAGTCCAATAGCCACGTATAGGATGCCACTAGGTACACTGAGTGTTTGCTAGTATAATGGCTTGGTTAGAATGAGTTGTAGTGTGCAACGCAGGCAGACGCGCTCTGCAAATGTCTTTGCACTAGTGGGACTATAGCAAAGTCCAATAGCCACGTATAGGATGCCACTAGGTACACTGAGTGTTTGCTAGTATAATGGCTTGGTTAGAATGAGTTGTAGTGTGCAATGCAGGCAGACGCGCTCTGCAAATGTCTTTGCACTAGTGGGACTATAGCAAAGTCCAATAGCCACGTATAGGATGCCACTAGGTACACTGAGTGTTTGCTAGTATAATGGCTTAGTTATCAGTTGGAGTGTGCAGAGGACAAGAGGGTACAGTGGCAGGATTGTGGTGCTCTGGGTAGAGGAATGGAAGACTGCCTTTCTATTCCCTCCTAATGGTGAAATGCAGGTAGGAAATCCCTGACCTGGGCTACACAGACGCTGTTGCTGTTTGCAGGACCTGTCACCTATGGCTCTCTGACCCTGCCGGTTGGAGCCCTTAAAAGGACTGCTATAAAGTGCTCTCCCTAAGCTGTCTAACGCTGTGTATGCAGCGCATACAGCTGTATCGGCTATAGGACTCAGGAAGACGGAGCTGCGACAGTGATGTCTGACACCAAAGACGCAGAAGGCAGATAATGGCGTCCGTGAAGAAAATGTCCGGTTTTATAATGCAGGGACATGTGACATGCAGATCCTATCACACATGCCGTTGCTTCTCTGGCTCAAAGTCCACTTAGCTGTGTGTGTGTCTGGGATTGGCTGACATGCTGGCCCGCCCCACAAGACGCGCGCACTTAGGGAAGGAAGACAAGAAAAAAAAAAAAAAAAAATGGCGATCGCCATTATAGAAACAGCAGTGATCTGAAGGCGCTGTTCACGCACACTATACACTGAAATGTGATAATAGTTTGATTCACAGAGTGACTTACACTATTACAGCAGAAACCAAGCTATGATTTAGCTGTTTTTTGGCTGCTAGAACCGTTCTCGAACGTTTCTAGAACTACCGAGCTTTTGCAAAAAGCTCGAGTTCTAGTTCGATCTAGAACATGCCCCAAAATCACTCGAGCCGCGAACTGGAGAACCACGAACCACGAACCGCGCTCAACTCTAGTAATGAGTGAATCAGACTAGAAAATTCGGTTTATTGAGAGTAATAAGATTTCTTTTTAAGAAAGTGCAGAACCTTGTAAACTGATTTTCTCTAAAGATATTTAAGTAAATGATGATATCACTGTTAATTTCATCAATATACAGAATAAGATCTGCGCTCGCATAGATTGCTTTCCTCTTCTTTAGGTTTTATTCGATAACCTCCTGCTCTGTGGTCTCTCTTCTAAAGCGGTCTTTACTTGCTGCGACATCGATAGCGATGTCGCAAGCAATGGCACCCGCCCTCATCGGTGGCGCGTCACGGGGTGATCGCTGCCGTAGCGAACAATATCACTATGGCAGCGTCACACGCTCTTACCTGTTCACCGACGATGCTGTGGCCGCCGAACAATCTCTCCTTTAAGAGGGAGGTTCGTTCGGCGTCACAGCGGCATCACTAAGCGGCCGCCCAATAGAAGCGGAGGGGCGGAGATGAGCGGCTGGAACATCCCGCCCACCTCCTTCCTTCCTCATTGCCGGCGGCTGCAGGTATGATGTTGTTCCTCGTTCCTGCAGTGTCACACATAGCGATGTGTGCTACCGCAGGAACGACGAACAACCTGCATTCAAAAGCAGCAATGATATTTGGGAAAGGAACGACGTGTCAACGATTAGGTGAGTATTTTGCATCGTTAGCGGTCAGTCGTATGTTTCACACGCCGCTAACGAGGCCGGATGTGCGTCACGAATTCCGTGACCCCAATGACATCCCATTAGCGATGTCATTACGTGTAAAGCGGCCTTTATACTCTTACACCCCTACAATCTATCCTAAACTTGGTCGCCTGATTAATCCACCTCTCCCCTCGCTATTCCCCGGCCTCTCCTCTTTGCCAGTCCCTTCACTGGCTTCCCATTGTCCAAAGACTCCAGTTCAAAACACTAACCATGACCTACAAAGCCATCCACAACCTGTCTCCTTCATACATCTGTGACCTCGTCTCCCGGTACTTACCTGCACGTAACCTCCGATCTTCACAAGATCATCTTCTCTACTCTTCTCTTATCTTATCTTCTCACAATCGCATACAAGATTTCTCCCATGGCTCCCTCATACTCTGGAACTCTCTGCAACAACATATCAAAATCTCACCTACCTTAGAAAGCTTCAAAAGGAAGATAAAGACCCACCTCTTCCGACAAGCCTACAACCTGCAGTAACCCACTTCCACTACACCACTGCATGACCAGCTCTGTCCTCAACTACTGTATCCCCACCCATCCCCTGTAGACTGTGAGCCCTCACGGGCAGGGTCCTCTCTCCTCCTGTACCAGTCTGTGCCTTGTATTGTTCATGACTCTTGCACTTTGTCTAAGGGAAAAACGTTTCTCCTCATAGAATCTGACAAACTAATATGGCTGCCAGTGATGAGGAGACTTATAGGCGATTGCTCCTCATTAGTGCAAAGTATGAGATCTGATCTGGCTGTATGAGAAGCTACAATGTGTTCTAAGGGGAAAACTTTTCTCTTTGCGGAGACTGACAAACCAATCTGGCTGCCAGTGAGGAGACTTATAGCTGCAATGCTCTTCTGGGAAATATGCAAATTGTGTCTTCAGGGAGGAAGGAGACGAACTCTAGTGACACCTATTGGAAGTAGCAATCCTAAGTCAAAAGTAACCCTTTAACAAACCTTGTCATATGACTTAGGATTTATGCCAGATCAGAACCTTAATTTGCTCACACGGTGTTTCGGGGTGATTGTCTCTTGTCAGTGCAAAGTAGCAGATCTGATCCTAGAGGAGCATTGCAGCTATAAGTCTCCTCACTGGCAGCTAGATTGGTTTGTAAGTCTCCGTGAGGAGAAATGTTTTCCCCTTAGACATGATTATAGCTTCTCATACAGCCAGATCTAGATCTCATACTTTGCACTGACGAGGAGCAATCACCCCGAAACACCATGTCTGCAAATTGAGGTTCTGATCTGGCATAAACCCTAAAGGCCGCTTTACACGCTGCGAGATCGTTACCGATATCGCTAGCGTGCGTACCTACCCCCATCGGTTGGGCAACATGGGCAAATCGCTGCCCGTGGCGCACAACATCGCTCAGACCCGTCACACTACTTACCTGCCTAGCGACGTCGCTGTGACCGGCGAACTGCCTCATTTCTAAGGGGGCGGTTCGTTCGGCGTCACAGAGACGTTACTAAGCGGGCACCCAATAGAAGCTGAGATGAGCGAGACGTAACATCCCGCCTACCTCCTTCCTTCTGCATTGCCGGTGGTTGCAGGTAAGGTGAGGTTCCTGCGACCTCCGTTCCGATGTGTGCTGCCGCAGGAACGACGAACTACATCGTACACACAGCAGCAACAATAATTGGGAATGGGGGCATGTCCCCGATTAGCGATTTTGAACGTTTTTGCGATGATTCAAGATCGCTACTAGGTGTCACATGTAACGACATCGCTAAAGCGGCCGGATGTGTGGCACAAATTCCGTGACCCCAACGAGATCGCTTGAGCGATGTCGTAGCGTGTAAAGCGGCCTTTAGTCATAAGACAAGGTTTGTTAAAGGGTCACTTTTAACTTTTAGGATTGCTACCTCCAATAGGAGGCACTAGAGTTCATCTCCTTCCTTTCTGAAGAGACAATTTGCATATTGTACCTTGTCTCAATTATGTAAACCCCTTGTCACGTGTAAAATGCCCTGGAATAAATGGCGCTATAATAATATATTTCCATAAATCACTGACACAAATTTGTCGCGTTTCGGGTCACATTCTCAAGCAAAGTGACAAGGTTGTATTCCATATTTCTATAAATGACACTTTGAGGATGCAACCCGAAACGCGTCACATTTGTGACTGTCATTTATGGAGCTATGCAATAAAACCTAAAGATGTAGAAACATATGTGAGTGCTGATCTTATTTTGATATTGTTATTTTGGGACGCCGCCCTATGATACGAGTACCACTAGCTAAGATTAATATTTTGTGTTAATTCCATCAGAAATTAAGTTTAATCATTAAATTTGTTAATTTGTTTCATCTACAGGGCAGCCAAGATGTCCACACTACTAGAGATAAAAAGCAGCGTCCTAAGACAAGTGCAAAATCGACAGTCTTTTCGCCGAAGAGCGGAGACGGAGTCCAGCGCGCCATCTCAGGAGACCGGCAAGGTGACAACGGCTGTCAGGTAAGAGCGTCGGAGGCTTAATATAAGCTGAATTTATGTGTGTGCACTTTATAAGGAAACTGTTACTGGGCTAAATAAGGCAAGCGCATGAGCCTTTCTTTACGAGGTCTGGAAGGAAAGCCACAGGTGATGTGCAGTCATAAAATATGCATGTCAACTCCGAGTGATCAAACTGTGGGTTTATGTCAGAGCGGCTCGTAGCTGTGATCCTCGGGGATGTGTCCAGTTCAGATGGTGGTAGCGAGAGTCTCTCAGATTTACATGCAGCTGGAAACTGCCAAGGAATTGTAGCTCAGAAGATATTAAGGAAGATCATGTCACATCTAAGACAAATACGACCTGAAGTTTATTGTTAGAGAATTGTAAAAGCAGAGAAGAAAGAATATACAGAATGGATGCTACAAAACAGTATAGCCCTTGATAAAGGGTAACTAAAATTGTAAATATTTTTTAAATGTCATAATGTCCGACTTTTGAAACCCCACCTTACCAATTGCTGTCAGCTTATGCTTAAAGGAACTCTGTCAGCAAGTGTCTGCTATGTAATCCGAAGGCAGCATGCTGTGAGAGTTAAAACAGAGAATTCAGCCCTGTGTCTCTTATCACAAAGTCTGTTTTTGTTTACCTGCAATGTTAGTTTAAGCCTCTTATCTTTATCATTAGTGGGTCTCAGCAGCACTTGAGCTGTAGTCCGACCCCCCCCCCCCACCTCCATGTGATTAGCAGCTACTGTCTATGGAAATGTACACTGAAAGCCTAGTGTAGGCAGCTGTATGGGCTCTGCTACAGGTTAAATCTCAAATCTTGGTTTGTTTCAGAATGGCTGCACCCAGTAATCTAAGTGACACATCGTTGGATTCAGAGCCTCATCATGCTGCTTTTAGATGAGGTAGCAAAAATCTGGGGACAGATTCCTTTTAAACTTGAGAATGTCAACAGAAACTCCATGATTTGTCCAAGTCCAATATTTGTACACCACTTTGCATATGCTTACAAAGAAGCCATCAGAAAATGACTTATTGTTTAAATGCGTTTTTTGTGCTTGATGTACAGTGGGGAAAAAAGTATTTAGTCAGCCACCAATTGTCCAAGTTCTCCCACTTAAAAAGATGAGATTATAATTGACATCATAGGTGACCACAACTGAGAGACAAAATGAGAAAACAAATCCAGAAAATCACCTCGTCTGATTTGGCAAGACTTTTTTTTTGAAAATTATGGTGGAAATTAAGTATTTCGTCAATAACAAAAGTTCATCTCAATATTTTGTTATATATCCTTTTTTGGCAATGACAGAGAACAAACGTTTTCTGTAAAGGCCCTATTACACGCAACAATGTATCTAACGATATATCGCCGGGGTCACGGATTCCATGACGCACATCCGGCATCGTTAGCAACGTCGTTGCGTGTGACACCAACGAGCGGCCGGTAACGATGGAAAACACCAAATCGTCCATCGTTGACACGTCGTTCATTTTCAAAAAATTGTTGATTGTTGAGGATGCAGGTTGTTCGTCGTTCCCGTGGCAGCACACATCGCTACGTGTGACACCTCGGGAACGACGAACTACAGCTTACCTGTGTCCGCCGGCAATGAGGAAAGAAGGAGGTGGAAGGGATGTTACGGCCGCTCATCTCCACCTCTCCGCTTCTATTGGGCGGCCGCTTAGTGACGCCGCTGTGACGCCGCACGAACCGCCCCCTTAGAAAGGAGGCGGTTCGCCGGCCACAGTGACGTCTCTAGGCAGGTAAGTCCGTGTCATGGCTCCTAACAATATTGTGCGCCACGGGCAGCGATTTTGCCCGTGACGAACAAGCGACGAGGGCGGGTACGCTCGCTAGCGATATCGCTGCGTGTAAAGCACCCTTAAGTCTTCACAATGTTGGCACACACTGTTGGTGGTATGTTGGCCCATTCCTCCATGCAGATCTCCTCTAGAGCAGTGATGTTTTGGGCCTGTCGCTGGGCAACATGGACTTTCAACTGCCTCCAAAGGTTTTCTATGGGGTTGAGATCTGGAGACTGGCTAGGCCACTCCAGGACCTTTTATATGCTTCTCACAAAGCCACTCCTTCATTGCCCTGACTGTATGCTTGGGATTGTTATCATGCTGAAAGACCCAGCCACGTTTAATCTTCAATGCCCTTACTCATGGAAGGACATTTGCACTCAAAATCTCACGATACATGGCCCCATTCATTTTTTCATGTACACGGATTAGTCGTCCTAATCCCTTTGCAGAGAAATGGCCCCAAAGCATGATGTTGCCACCCCCATGCTTCACAGTAGGTATGGTGTTCTGTGGATGCAACTCTGCATTCTGTCTCCTCCAAACATGACGAGTTGTGTTTCTACCAAATAGTGCTACTTTGGTTTCATCAGACCATATGACATTCTCCCAATATTCTTCTGGATAATCCAAATGCTCTCTAGCAAGCTTCAGACGGGCCTGGACGTGTACTCACTTAAGCAGGGCAACACGTCTGTGACTGCAGAATCTGAGTCCCTTTTGGCTTAGCGTGTTACTGATAGTAGCCTTTGTGACGGTGATCCCAGCTCTATGCAGGTCATTCACTAGGTCCTCCCATGTGGTTGTAGGGTTTATTCTCACCATTCTTGTGATCATTTGACCCCATGGGGTGAGATCTTTCGTAAATCCCCAGGTTGAGGGAGATTATCAGTGGTGTTGTATGTCTTCCATTTTCTTATTTTTGCTCCCACAGTTGATTTCATCACATCAAGCTGCTTGCCTATTTCAGATTTAGTCTTCCCAGCCTGGTGCAGGGCTACAATTTTTTTTCTGGTGTCCTTCAATAGCTCTTTGGTCTTCACCATAGTGGTGTTTGGAGTGTGACTGTTTGAAGTTGTGGTCAGGTGTCTTTTATACTGAGAAGTTCAAACAGGTGCCATTACTACAGGTAACGAGTGGAGGACAGAGGAGCCTCTTAAAGAAGAAGTTACAGGTCTGTAAGAGTCAGAAATCTTGCATATTTTTAGGTGACTAAATACTTATTTTCCACCATAAATTGCAACAAAAATCTTGCCAAATCAGACGCGGTGATTTTCTGGATTTGTTTTCTCATTTTGTCTCTCATAGTTGTGGTCACCTATGATGTCAATTACAGGCCTCTATCATCTTTTTAAGTGGGAGAGCTTCCACAATTGGTGGCCGACTAATACTTTTTTCCCCACTGTATGTTTAATTGTTGCCATTTTTTTTTTACATAAAGCCAATTGTTTTTTTTAATACCAATTGTTATATCTTTGATCCTGCCTGCAGAGGCCATGCAGTAGTGGAATATTTTTCTTGGAAACCTCTGGCTTTAGTTTGGAACATATTTTGACACATTGACCTCTACCTAGAGCATTGCCTGTATAATAAAGCCAAAAACAGGGGATCACCAGACAATAGGTAAATAAACCAGAGAAAGTTTTATTAATACAAGAGAAAAAAAACGGCCTAATTCTTATTATTGCTGTGTGAATTCTTTCCCCCTTGTCTCAGTGGTTGTTTTTGAATAGTTTTAACAGAATTTCGTAACTATGTGTGTTTTTTCTCTTCTATTAAGAAAACTTTCTTTGGTTTATTAACCTATTGTCTGGTGATCCCCTGTTTTTTGGCACTACTTTTCCTCTTTTGTCCGCTCATATTGCATTAGGTGCCAGGAGTGATCCTGGGAGAAACTCTCTGGTGCCCTCCATTGTTAAATTTCTATGTATAATAAAGCCAACACTCCTACATGATGACGCATTCAGCACCTGTGCCTGTTTCATCACTGTGCCATATACTTAGATCAGTATGCGAGAACTGCATAGTTTCCATTAAAGGGAACCTGTCACCAGATTTGTTGACTATAAGCTGCGGCCACCACCACTGGGCTCTTATGAACACTATTCAAGAATACTGTATATAAGAGCCCAGGCCTCTGTGTAGAACGTAAAAACTGTGTTATAATGGCCGATCTGGTCCGATAGGTGTCACTGCTGTCCGTTCCAGTGCCTCCTCCTACTGGTCCAGTGCCTTCTCTTCTTCAGAAGTCCATGTGCATGACATATCCTACGTCATGTACGCTACCAGGTTTTGAGGTCTTGCGTAGGCACACTTTGATCTGACCTGCTCAGGGCAAATCAAAGTATTGTAGTGCGCATGTGCAGACAGTCTTTAACTTTTCCTCGCGTCTGCGCATTACAGTTCTTTGATCTGCCCGCAGCAGGGCAGATCAGAGTGCGCCGACGCAAGACCGCAATGTCTTCCTGTGTGGATGACGTAGACTCGTCATCCACACTGGGCTGGGTAGAAGGAGGACTGAGATCACAGCAGAGAGGAGGCACCGGACAGTAGACCAGCAATGCCCATCGGACTGGACAGCCCCGCGGGTGAGTATAATAAAGGGTTTTTTATGTTATACAGCATGGCCTGGGTGCTTATATACAGCATTCCAGAATGCTGTACATAAGAGCTCAGTGGTGGTGGCCGCAGCTTATAGGGGCCAATTCTAGTGACATGTTCCCTTTAAGTAATCATGGTTAAGCAGTGCTTAACCACGCAAAATGCGCGTCGGGAGTCTTCATTTGGAAGCTCCAACTTGCACTGAGTCTACACTTAGCACTTTATCTGGGTATTATCTCTCTCCCTGTAACTAGTTATAACGATTATGTATGTCACCATTTATAGATATCAGTGAAATACAACTATTACATATGTATGTGCAGATTTGTGCTATTTCTACCATACCTTTTCAATAATCTGTGTTTTATTTGTACTTGTAAATATTCACTAAAATCCAATTCGCTCTTTGTACATGGTATCAATAAAGTTTGTAATATTTTTACTAACCAAAAGAAAAAGTGAGTTTTATATGATCAAGTCACAAGTGACAACGAAGCTGGAATTGAAGAAACTTTTTATTTTCACTTTTTCATAGTCCGTCAGATGTAGATTGCCTGTCTTATATTTTCGCCATGTATCTGTATACACTCATCCATATAATTATCATTTCTGACAGGTTCAGTTTCATTGATTATCTGAACACAATGGCATTTGCCAAGGAGCGGGATTAGTACATTAAGCTGCAAGTAATCTGTCAGTTCTTGTAATTGATGTGCTGCAAGCAGCAAAACTGGGAAGTAAATATTCACAATTGGACCATGAAGCAATTAATGAAGTTGGCCTGCTCTGATGATCATACTTTTCTTTTGCATCATTTGCGTGTATGTCGCCTACCTGGAAAAGAAATAGCCCTAAGATGCATTATGTGGAGAAGCCACCAGAGACCGTACAATGGTGAAATGTTCTTCTGAGAAACCTTCGTCCTGGCTTTTATTTGGAAGTTATTTTGACAATTACCACTAATGATGAACAAGAATCGAAATACTCGAGCTTGCGATACGCGCAACGAGTACTGTCTAATACTCGCGTATGCATTCTGAATAGCGTGGGGAAAACTCGCAAAGTAACGAGTAACCTGAATGCTGCGCTATTCGTGCAAGTAGCACATAGTGTGGAATTCGGGTTACTCATTACTTTGTGAGTTTTCCCAATTGACTTGCATTACACACACTATTCGGAATGCATACTCGCGTATTAGTCAGTACTCGTTGCGAGTATCACGAACCCGAGTATTTTGATACTCGCTCATTATTACTTGCCACCTACCTAAAGAGTCTACAGACCAGGTCCAACCCTTCATGGCAGTGGTAAACCCTTATGCTCCTGCCATTCTTCAAAAAATGTCCAGGAATAAAGGAATGTGAGAGATCCCACGGCTTCCAAATTCCATTGATCTAAATTCAATCAATCTTCTTTGGGATTTTTTGGAAAATCCATGGAATCTAATCCATGGAATCAGTTGGGTGACTACAAGCGTTGCAAGTGGTGATGAACAAGCGTGCTCGCCACAGCTCGTTACTCGATCGAGACGGAGTTTGAAAATGCTTGAGTTTATGAAGCTCGTCTCTAGGTGGCACTAGACACAACTTGCGTGAATGTGAAAGGAGAGGTAGTCAGACAAGGCGAGGTCTGAAGCCAAAAGATAGCAACAGGATACTGGGAGCAGACAGAGACGAGGTCAACATACAAGTCGAGGGTCAGGATTTCAGGAGAGTATGTACAGGATACAGGGAGCAGGAGGGAACCTGGTCAGGAGGAGGTCCAAGTCGAGAGCCAAGATCAGAACATTAAACGCTACGGGAGTCGAGAGCCCTACTGTAAAACAGGAAGAACAACTGGCGGTGTTCCGGGCAAGCGTGCTCCCTAATGAAGCAGGGCAATCACCCGGAACGAGCAGTATCACCTCACAGGACCAGCAAAAAACACAGGGCTGAGAGACAACCCTGCAAAAAGCTCTGCATGATGGAACGGCAAGTACAGGCTCCACAGGAGAGCATGGTAGAACATAACAATACAAGATGCTCCGCGTGTCAGAACTGTGACAAAGTTCCCCATTGACTTTCATTACACTCGGTACTTGAGTTGTGATGGAGCACCCTGATGCTCAATCATTTAACGAGTAGTGACAAGCACTCTTTCCCATCACTAGTCAGGAGACCCATAGAATATTTTTGAATACCTGCCCCCATGCCATCCTACAGTGCTGCCCTCTCTGACACCACTTTCCCTGCTCACCACCAGTGTGCATCTTGATGGCACAGCTGGAGGGACTTTTGGTCATGAGCAGAGGGGATGTTAGCGTGGGCACCAGTGTCGGAAGACCCGGTGGAGACATGTGAACGTTTTGTTCTTTTTGCAGGCCTGGCATCCCAGACTACCCTGCAAATGTGGGTCCGGTAGTTGTACCTACAGCTGCTATGGATATAGTTTTGCCCCTGTTTAAAGTCACACCTCATAACCTACTGGACTTATGGATTTGTATACTAATGTCCATGCCTTGATGATTTTAAAATATTTTTCAGCATCAGTAGGCCAATAAAATGTTAGGCAGGTGGCTATTATATTATGACTGATCAATGCCCTCCATTTATGGCCGGTGTCAGATGAGCAGGTGAAAAATTGGCCAATTTTTATCCATCCATATTATCACCCTTGTGACATTGATGTGTGCAGATTTTAAAAAGGCTCGTTAAAGGGCCACTTTTGACTTTTAGGATTGCTACTTCCAATAGGTGGCACTAGAGTTTGTCTCCTTCCTCCCTGAAGTGACAATTTGAATATTTCCCAGAGGAGCATTGCAGCTATAAGTCTCCTCAGTAGCAGCCAGATTGGTTTGTCAGTCTTCGCAAGGAGAAAAGTTTTCCTCTTCGACCCCACTATAGCTTCTCATACAGCCAGATCAAATCTCCTACTTTGCACTGACGAGGGGCAATCACCCCGAAACACCGTGTCTGCAAATTGAGGTTCTTATCTGGCATAAATCCTAAGTCATATGAAAAGGCTAATTAAAGGGACACTTTTGACTTTTAGGATTACTGCTTCCAATAGGTGGCAATAGAGTTTGTCTCCTTCCTCCTTGAAGAGACAATTCCAGATTTTAAACCAGTTTTTATACATTAACATTTTAAAATGCACTAATAATGGAAATTTATCCATAAAAGTTGGATGCTATTTGACTGATCCATTTGGGATCTGATATATTTAAATATTTTTTGTGCATCTATAGACTTAAATAGGCAAGTTTGATCCAAAATACAAAAGAGAATAGTGCATGCTGTTTTTTTTTTTTGTTTTTTTTTTTACAGCCTGATAGTTGATCCATGTGTCATTTGAACAGCCTTGTGGAATTATATTGGTTTAGTGTCATGTCTACCATTACTTGCACATCACACGTTCATATAAATGTCACGGCAGAGGAAAGCGGCTATACCACCCATATAGCACAACATAAAGGAAGGGGGAAGGAATGCCTTATAGCTAGGGAAAGGGGGGAAGAGATGACCCCTGACAACAACCTGCAGGTCACCCTCACTGTCCACACCGACTCTATACAGGTTCCACACCTGTCACCGAGCAGGATACCTGGGGCCCTGTCTTCCCCTGGCAAAAGGGCCATAAGTAAGGAGGGCGGGAATGAGTGCTAGTCAATACCACTAACACTAAAGGAAGACACAAATAAATAATTCAGAGGAAACATGAATGCTATCACCAGAGCCCAGGTGGATAGCAAAAGTGAAACACTTAGCTAAGGAGCAGCAACTAACGAAGTCTCTGGAGCAACAGGGGATGACCACTGCAGACCATAACAAGGAGCAAACTATAACCTGCACCCAAACCACCCCAGGGTGAGGTTATTAAAGGAAGTCAGAGGATGGCAACTAAAAGGAACGACTAACAGTTTCCCAGGGTTATAGAGTTTACAGGCTGCAGAAATGGGGAACTGTCAGATAACACGTGCCGTCAATCTCTGTGATCATCCAGCACTCTCTGCCACTGGATTGTCAGTCGGTCGTGATACCTCTGTGACAATAATACGCTCATCCAAACAAGCCCTAAAGGCTGTGTGCACACTTTGCGTTTTGGTAACGTTTTTTGCCACGTTTTTGCTTGCAGATTTTCACAAATATGCATGTCTATCCATGCTCAGGATTTTTTTCCTTGCAGAATCTGTAGCATGTCCACTATTTCTGTGTTTTTCACCATTGAAAGCAATGAAAAAAAAGCATAAAAAAGCTGCAAAAAAAAGCTGTAAAAACACGTTTCTACCATAACGTTTGTCATGCCAGAAGATTAAGATTTGTTGCAGAAATATCTGCAGCGTGTGCACCTAGCCAAACAGTGTAAAAACATTTAAAGGACATGCTCACTTTGGACTAATTTGACTTGGATGAAGGGTATTTTATTATTCTTAATCAAAGTCATTCCAAACAATATGAAATCGCATATTCAACTAATGGTTAACCACTTTATGTAATCACACAAACGCTTAAAGTAAAGATTTAAATCACATTTCTAAGTAAATGGTGACGGAGGTGCAGCTCTGAGCTCATTAACGTTCATCTCATTTTCACTGCTGGAACGTTGCAGATTGTGAGCATCGCGCACTGTGTGTTGTGCTGCTAATTGCTCGTAGTTCGAAGGTCACTCAGGATGTTCGCAGTCTCTTGCGTATAACGCTACAATTATAAAAACAGTCTTTTTCCTACAAGTAGATGGTAAGGCTAATGTAAATAGTGTGATTAACTTTACAGTGTGTTAATTAGGAAAGTGCAGCTTCTGTGACTGGCAAATTATAGTTGATGGCAGAGCAAACAATGGGGGGGGAGGGGGAAACTAAATAAATTAAAAATATTGTGGCCTGGAAGGGAGATTGGTGAGTAAAAAAAAAAAAGGAAAAAAAACATGGTTTTGGTAAATTTGCTCATTAATCAACAAAATAACTTGAAAATGTAAAAGAATAAAGTCATTTAAATATATAATTGTAAAACAAATCTTAATATAAAAAAATATATCCTATGGCACGATCATAGGCCAAATGAAAAATTTTAAAAATTACAAATGCCATATTTTTCATTTCATAAGACGCACTGGATTATAAGACGCACCCCAAATTTAGAGGAGGAAAATAGGAAAAAATAACATTTTAATGTTAAAATGGGGGTCAGTCTTCAAATCTTAGTGCGTCTTATAATGACTGACCAGACGGAGCGGCGTTAGTGGAATGGCTCAGGAGGGTCACAGGAGGCATGGTCGGCGATGATGCGGGCTCGAAGGAAGAGGTGTCGTGGCTCAGGAGCATCAGTGGACAGAGGGTCATCAATGCTGTGGGCTTGGAGGAGGGAGTGTTGCAGCTCAGGAAGGTCAGTGATACTGTGGGTGGGTGGCTTTGATCTGCCGGTGGTTGACGTGATGGATTTCGAGAAAATAGCCATGGAGGTGGCGTGTGCATAGACTGGCCTCTGTGGTCATTTTCTTGAAGTCCATTGCATCAACCACCGGCAGATCAATGGTGCCCGCCACCGCGATACCCCCAGGCCCACAGTTATCGCCGACCCTCTGTCCTGTGACCCTCCTGAGCTGTTCCACTGCAGTGACACTACCCCCTCCTCTTAGCCCTCAGTATCGCCGAACCTGCGCCAACACTGCCTTACCAGTAAGGCATATCCAGGTTATAAGACGCACCCCCATTTTCCCCCCAATTTTTTTGGGGGGGAAAAGTGTGTCTTCTAATCCGGAAAATACAGTATGTAGTAAAATTCAGTTCATCTTCAAATGTGGTAGTAGGTAATTTTAATTGATTTTGCAGTTTAAAATAAAAACAAACTATGATCATTTAAAATTAAAATAAATGAAAATAAAAAGAATATTTAAAGAAGATCGAAATTTGTATAGTCTTTAATACAGTGGAATCTTGGTTAACGAGAACAGTCCGTTCTGGGACTGTGCTTGTTAACCAAGTTACTCGTTCATCAAAGCAAGATTTCCCATAGGAAATCATTGCAATGCAGACAATTCCTTCCACAACTTGTTAAATGTCTCATCCTGGTCCCCTATTCTGTCATTCCACACACGTACAATCACACACAAACATGTACAAACACGTACAAACTCACACAAACACACAAGCACGCACGCACATATTATGCTCACCTTACCTTCCGCTCCATCGCCGGTCTCCTGGGACTTGTTCTCCAGTACGGGCTGTGTACAGTATCGGGTTACCATAACGACGAGGGAGGAACTTCCGCTGCCAGAGCGCTGACGTCAAAGGCAGAGCCGCTTGCCTCTGATTGGCCAGCGCGCTGCCTTTGAGTAGCGGTGACAGGAAGTTCCTGCTTCGTCGCTATGGTTGCTGATGCACAGCCTGGAGTGGAGCGGCGAACTACAGGACCCAGGAGACCAGCAATGAAATGGAAGGTACACATATTATATGCTCACCTTACCTTCCGTTTCACCGCCGGCTTAATGGTACTTGTAGTTCTCGGGTACATCGCAACGTCCTCACGGCGAACTACAAGACCCAGGAGACTGGCGATGGAACTGAAGGTACACATATTATGCTCACCTTACCTTCCGTTCCATCGCCGGCCTCCTGGGTCTTGTAGTTCGCCGCAAGAACGTTGCGATGTACCCGGGAACTACAAGAACCATGAGGCTGGCGGTGGAACTCAAGGTAAGGTGAGCATAATACTGTATGTGTATGTGTGTGCGTGCTTGTGTGTTTGTGTGTGTGTTTTGTGCGTGTTTGTGTGGACTGCAAGAGCGGGTCAGAGCGCGGTGGATGTACAGAACCGGAAGTGTGTGCGGTGAGGATTTTGCTCGTACAGCAAAGCTTTTTCGTAAATTGAGTCAAAAAAGTTTACAGAAAGCTTTGCTTGTTAAGTGAAAAACTCGTTAAGTGGGTTACTCATTAAGGGAGGTTCCACTGTATATTGCATTCATCATATTATAAAGCACTATTTGCTTACAGTTGCTCAGCTTGCCTTTCTACCCAGTTAATTCTACTCTTCTCCATTAGGTCTATTACATAACGTGATTAAGAACTTACAAGCTGACTCCTTCTAAGCTTTATGTAGAAGCAAAAAGTCTTTTTTGCCTGCACTAGTTATCACTGCAAAAGTCAATGGCAGGAGGAGATGGCTTCAAGAGGGGGGTGACTCATGCAGGGAAAAGTGACTTCCTGTTTCTACATAGAGTAGAGAAAAGAGAAGAATTAACTGTATAGAAAGGCAAAATGAACAATTTTAAGTACACAGTGCTATATAATATGATTTCCATATGTTAAGAGGATAAAAACTTTGATTGGATTGCTTCTTTAATTTTAAAGGGTTAGTTATCTGAATAACTCCTTAAAATAAACTACTTCATAGATCCATTGATTACCATAGGTTTGTCATTTCTATCTCCTGATCGGTCATCGTTGCCTGGAAAAGGTAGAATTACCCCACTGAATGACCACCAATCAGCCATTCTTCTCAGCAGGACAAGGCTTGTTTAAACAGGATGATGCGCTGACAAGAACAATTATCTTTTGGGCAAGCCAAAAATTCATTTCACTCGATGAATGAGCATTTGGCTAAGTCAAAGGACCTCTATGATGTCTTTATGCTCTTATGCTCTAACATAGGGTATGAAAAGGGACTGTGCAAATATAACAAAAGGCATGTTTAAGCGTATTTAAAGTTTGCTCAACAACATTTGGACAAGCCTGTGAAATATTAATAGAATATAATCTTTTCAATTAAGACCAAAACCAAACTGTTTGGAAGCCATAAAACACACATTGTTGAAGGTCAAAAGGCAACTCACCCTAAAAACACCAACAACAGTGAAGTGTGAAGGTGGTAATATCATGATATGGAGCTACTTTTAGGCATACTGCATTGTGAAACTTCATATGATTGAAGGAAGGATGAATGGAGAAATGTACTGAGACATTCTAGATAAAAATCTGCTGCCATCTACCAGGATGATGAAGATAAAACGAGGGGGGACATTTCATCAAGACAATGATCCCAAACACACAGCCAAGGAAACTCTCCATTGATTTCAGAGAAAGAAAGTAAATCTGATAGAATGACTGAGCAGATCACCGGATCTGAATCCAATAGAAAATGTATGAAAGGAATTAAAGCTCAGTGTTCATAGAAGGAGCCCACATGACCACCTGGATTTGAAGAGTGTTTGTGTGGAAGAATGGGCCAAAATCACACCTGAGCAATGCATGCGACTACCTTCTCCATACAGAAGGCATTTTGAAGCTTCATCACCAACAAAGGACTTTGTACAAAATATAAAATAAATTTCAGTAATGTGTTCAATACTTTTTCCCGGTGTTATTTCTTATTACACTTCACTAAATTCATAGCTATCTATGGTTTGATTTAATTGCCTGTGTGGATTGGATGGACTGTTATCTACATTTGGTCAGAAATTCATGTCAATAGCACCTTTAGAAATATATTTACTTAGAAAATTGGTGATGTGCTCGATACTTATTTAACTGGCTGTAGCACCACATTTTATTTTTTTTTTATTCTATCTTTAAAAAAAGACACCAAAACACCATTATACATACGAAGACTCACAATACGCTATACACTCTTGAAAGGAATGCCATAACAAGTGTTCATTTTCCCAGCAGTGCCTCCGCAGGCAAAATGAGGCATTACACAGTTCACATACAAAAAAGTAATTAGCCATTACATGGGCTGTTCAATTTGGTTAATTCCTGTTAGGTCAAAAGGGCCCCTTAGTGATCACAACCGGCTATAATCTGGGGGGGGATCTATTTCCTTACAGCACCTCCACAGGTGAAATGAGACATTGCATAGTTATTTTAGAAATCAGTGGGCTCTTTGTGTCTTTGCATGGGAATGCTGGGTCCTCCAAAGAGTTTTCAAAGCAGGAGAGGAGGAGGGGTCAACGCCGTGCATTCGCCAGAAAAGATGTAGAATTGTTGATTAAATAATAAATCTTTTATTCCATAGGTCTACGCGTTTCGAGGTATGAAACCTCTTCATCAGGACCAGAATATCAACAATACATACATTGATGTATTGTTGATATTCTGGTCCTGAGGAAGAGGTTTCAAAGCTTGAAACGCGTAGACCTATGGAATAAAAGATTTATTATTTAATCAACAATTCTACATCTTTTCTGGCGAATGCACGGCGTTAACCCCTTCTCTTCTGATTTGAAGACTCATCCATGTGGGGCAGCCGCAGCCGCCATTATCTCAAGCTATCTGTGGTGTTTGTGACTCTCAACCATATTAGATGAGTGTATACTGTTATACATTACTCCTTTGTTTATCTGGTAAGACCCTATCAGCGCTTCTGTTTTCTAGGGTCCTCCAAAGACACATTCTTTGTAGCCGCTCTCCATTGTGCCTAAACATGGGGGCTTTATTAATTTTTATTTAATAGGGTATTTAGAGTATTTTCTAAACCATGAAAACCCCTATAATATATACAGAGTATATGTCATTATAAATAAATAAATAATAATTGTGCTATTTATCATTGTATCCAATATTTCAGAACCTTCCATATTTCATTAAATGTAAATTGCAGGAAAGTTTTCACACTTTTCTCTGTCTACATCTTTCTGCGGAGGGAGATTTGGAGCTGTCATAACGAACAAAAGCTCCTTACCTCCTCTGTACTTTTAGCAGCGTGTAATTTAGCCTAGTGCGTAATTGCAGGATTCATTTCTAATAACAGGTTTTATGGCATAGAGGAGCTAAATAAATATGTTAAATAGGTTACCCATTTTCCCGACAGTATATTTCAGCTATTTCAAGCATGATCATGTTTGTGTATGAGAAAACGCATTGTTACAAAACTTTTGTGATGCTTATTAAGAAAACATTGTCACTTATACGTATGTGGATTCCAATAGTTCTATGAGTACATGACGGTTGCAATGTGGTAGTAGTGTAAAATTTTTTGCATTAATTCATAAGAAAGATTATTTTATAAAATTGTGGGAAATGTGGATACAAGGTGCAAAAGGAGCATGTGAGCGTTAAGGGTGCTTTACACGCTGCAACATCGCTACCTATATATCGTCGGGGTCACGTTGTTAGTGACGCACATCCGGCGCTGGTAGCGACATCGCAGCGTGTCACACCAAGAAGCGATGATCAACAATCGCAAAATCGTTCAAAAACGGTGATCGTTGACACAACGCTCCTTTCCTTAATATTGCTGCTGCCACCGGTACGATGTTGTTCGTCGTTCCTGCGGCATCACACATCGCTATATGTGATACCGCAGGAACGACGAACATCTCCTTACCTGCGTCCACCGGCAATGCGGAAGGAAGGAGGTGGGCGGGATAGTACGTCCCGCTCATGTCCGCTTCTATTGGCCGGCCGCTTAGTGACGCCGCAGTGACATCACTACGACGCCGAACGCACCTCCTCCTTGAGGGAGGGATTGTTCGGCGGTCACCGTGACGTCACTGACAAGGTAAGTGCATGTGACGCTGCCGTAGCGATAATGTTCGCTATGGCAGCAATCACCAAATGTCGCGCGAACGACGGGGGCGGGTGTTATCGCTCGCAATCGCTAGCGATGTCGCAGCGTGTAAAGCACCCTTTAGACTATATGAAGGGCTGGTGGAATGGGGGTTGCAAAATGTTGAGTTTTTCATGGATTGAGTAGGTTAATGAAGGCACAGACCAGCAATCTCATTAAAGGGAACCTGTCAGGTGGAATATTCACCCAGCACCACAAGCAGTTCTGGGTGCATATTGCTAATCCCTGCCTAACCATCCCTGTATATGTGACACCCCGAGGTCGAGGGGTTTTCACCCAACACGTCGCCAGGCCAGAGATGCAGATCCTCTGCGTCGTCACGGGCTGGCCTGACCTGATTTCGTGACCCCGAGACGTACAGGAGGGAAGGAAGACAGTGGACGGGAGGGAGGATGGGGGTGGTAGTGATGGTTAGGAAAGAATTTTTAGATCGTGACGCCACCTGTGGTACGTGGCCAGGGATGGGCTGCCACTGCGGGTGCTGCTCTTCGGGGCTGATGGTGAAGGTCGCAGCCGGGATGGTGTCACTCCCCACAGGCGGAGCGGGGTTACCCCGGGGAGGGTGACTGAGGACGAACGAGGGTGGTGGTAGTCCCCGTTGGCGCTGCAGTGCTGGGCGACAGCGCCGGTAAAGGAGAGTCATAGACAGGGGCTGTGGTTCCAGGTCTTTTACCCACAGGTGGTTCAGGCGCTGCCCCAGAGTATCGATCTCTGCCACAATGGGCTCCAGCCGATCCCAAATAGTCGGCGGTCACCGCCAGTGCCCGTGGAAGTCTTTCTAGTGAAGTGTACCTCAGTTGCTGTCCGTAACCCGGGCCAAGCCTCCAGCTCCAAGCCATGGGCCCCATGAAGAGAGAAAAACACTAACTCCAGTTGTCTGTGCGAGATGTTATCCCAAGCTGTGCCCAGGAAAGTCTGCTCTAGTGAGATGGTTGCGTCTACTTCTTACCCTAAGTGGTGCCCGCCCCCTGTGGTTGTCCTAGCGACTGGGGAAGTCCCATGCTTCGTGACGGCTAACCTCACTGTCTGCCCTAGTCCACCCCCCTGTGGGAAGCACCTTATTGTTTTGTGTGTGTGGTTTTGTGAAGGTACCGACAATTAACCCCCTCCTAACCCCTTAAAAGTGGTGTAATATGTCGCGGGCGGAGGAGGGGACGCTGCGCTCTCCCACTGCTCGGGTCCGGCTGCCGCGGCCGCTGCTGCTCGGTGGCTCGAGCGATGGGCCGGATCCTGGGGACTCGAGCGGCGCTCCTCGCCCGTGAGTGAAAAGGGGTGGTTTGGGTTTGGGGATATTGTCCGTGACGCCACCCACGGTTTGTGGTGATTTTTGGTGACACCACCGCTGCTCTGTACGGGGATCCCGGGAGCGGTGACAGGGAGCAGCAGAGTTGTTAGTTCTCCCCTCCGTGGGTAGGGGTTGGTTGTCCCGGGGCCCAGTGATGGGGTGGAGGATGAGTGCTGACAGGCCGGGTGCGGGGCCTGGTGAAGTGCAGGGTCGCGGGGGCAGCGCTGTGCCGCACGGCACGGTGGTACTCACTCAGCCTGAGACGATGACACAGTTCTCGGTCAAACACACGGCTGGAAAGACGGTTCCCACGGACGGCTGCGTTTGCTTTTCCCCGGTAGTTAACGGTGACTGTCTCTTTCCCTGCACCTAGTACTTCTGTTGGTTCTAATGGGTTCCCACCGGTAACCCGCTCCCCGACTTGGATGTAGGCCGGAGGAGCCCCTCTTTGCCCGCAGGCGCTGGCCCTGAGAAACTGGTGCCTTGGCGGTGGCGGTGTCTCTCTCATACGGTTGGACTGTTGCCTTCTATCGGGACTTAGTTGTTTGGAAACCCGGAGGTCCCCTTCACTGACGGATTTGGCAAATTCACGGCAACTCCTAGCCTTGCCGGGATCCGAAAGGCCCCTGCCAATGGTGCTGGCTTCTCCTTGTGTAACAGTCCGGTACCGCCGGGCCACCACCCGTCCGCGGTCCTCACGGCAACTCCGATAGGCCACTCCTGCCGACGGTCACCGCCGTCTGCTAACCTTGCTGTCTCTGTCCGGGGCACACACCCGGACGCTCTCAGTTAGTTACTCCACTACCACTTTCCTCCTCACACTCTCCCGTCCAACACTAAACTGGTCTCTTTTCCCGCCTCCAGGACTGTGATCTCCTCGGTGGGCGGGGCCAACCGCCTGGCCCACCCCCTGGTGTGCACATCAGCCCTCAGAGGAAGGCAACAAGGGTTTTTTGGGTCTAGCTTAGATGTGCCTAACCGGGGTGTAGGGTGTGGTGATGTCATTACCTGTGACCCCTGGCTTGTCCAGGGCGTCACATTATACCCTGTGGCGCCTGAAGTCTCAGGGGAGCCACATACAGTATACACTAGCATAGATAGTCGCAAGGGCGTTTCTTCCCCCGACTAGTCCGCCCCTCTTAGCATGGTAGCACGCCCACAGGAGCGTGCTAACATGCTATTCAATACAGCTGGCTAAACTAGGTGGTAGTAACCATAATAGCCAGTAGTGGCCAGCAGAACTTTTACACCAGCAACATGACACCGGACAAATTTGTGGTTACAGAGCCAGGGGTCAGAGTCAGTAAAGAAGAACCATATATTTCAGGTATGGCATCTTACGGGCTGGAGAGGAGAGTAGTCAGAAATAGGTAATGGTCAGGATCCAGATGTAGAACAAGTTAAAGCAGATAAATCTGAATGTGGGAAGAGTATAGGGATACCATAAGGCCACACAAAGGCAATAAATATATAAACATTCCTCCCAACGGTAAACTTTGGCCTAAAGGGAAACATGCTGCGAAATGCGAAGTGGCAATTTTTATTTTTTGCTGTCATTTTCCTCACCTTGTTCATAGTGAGGCCCATTCTTGTTTCCACACAGTACAATATCCCCTTCATGGTGCCCACGACAGAGTATGATGCCATCAGAGTGGTCATCCCTCAGTTTGATGCTTCATTGAGCCCACCACACAGACTATAATGCCCCGAGGGGACAATAACATAGTGTGATGTTCCCAAATTGCCCTCAAACACACAGTATAATGACACCAGTGCTTCCACACATAGTATGATGCCTCTTAGACATTATGATGCCACCACCATACCCTTCCTCAGGCTGTAGGATTCCCCCACAGTATGAATTTCCCATGGTGGCTTCCAAATAAATATCCCACTTGCCTGTCTTTACTTATCTGTCCTGGCTTTAGTGCCAGGCCTCTCTCCCTTCTACTGTGGCCCATCCTCTTGGAGTAGTCCACACCAGGTTTCTTAAGTAGCCAGACAACCTCCTCCAAACATCATCGCCTTAGGCCTTTTAAGGCCAGGTCAGCCAGGGGCCTGGTGCTTTGGTATTATTGCCATTGTTCAGTTGTCTTCATCAGGTGTTTGCCTCTAATTCATTTGGTTCCACTCCAGACAGATATTGAATTACCTAGCTCTGTTACACCTGAGGTCTATGCTGTAGCCAGCATTATGTTTAAGTACCGTCCAGCTTGTTGGTGTTGTCCACGTTTACCTCTTGACATGTAAGTTGTCAATTACTTACAACTGTTCTCGGTGCTGTTCACACATGGCATCTGCAATCTTGGTAATGTATCTCTTCAAGTCTGTTTGTCTGTACTCAGCTGCTTTCCTGAGGTTAACCATTTCCTCACTGCTAGTCCCAGTCTGCATACGTCGCTGCTATCAACCATTTCCCTTCTGAAAAACATCAGACTGCTTTTATTTCTCTGTCACACCTGTGTTTAATCATTGCTTTGCTGGAAGATACCAGACTGAATTCCTGTGATTAACTGCTTTGCTGCTCGAAATACCAGTTTCCTATAAAAAAAATTGTTTAAAAGAACTGAAGTCCTCAGTGGTTGATACAGTTTCCTATACAGTTACTGCTTCCTTGAGTACCTGATGGTCTGCTTCATCTTTGCTACATTTTCGGCTTGTTTGTGTGGCATACCATGCTGTTCTGGTCTATGCTGATCCACGTGTCATCTATCAACATCCACCATCACCACTGTCTGCTGCTCTCCCAAATATATGGTATAGAGAATCAACCTTACCAGGTGAACTGTAATACCTATATATCCTTTCACATCCCTGCTCCTCTGTGTTGAAGCTGCTCTCTGCTACTAGTGACATGACCAAAATGCCACATGACCTGAAGGTTCCTGAAGTCTATGCTCAGATTGTGCTGAACTCTATATGTGTCTTGAGGATGCAGGTACAGTTGAAGTTGGAAGGTACACCCCCTCCCCGTTCTCTCTGGATAGATCCCCAAATTCACGATTGTCCTCCTGGACTGGATCCAGGACGGTTAAGAGGTGTGATAGAATTATATTAGGCTAAAGGCAAAGACTCACCAAATTTGACACTCGGGCACCATTTGAGTAAAAATGCAGCCGATACAATGCCCATAGGGGATGTGACTCGCCCCAAGGCTATGGGGTACTCGGTCCCGGGCGGTGTACTACTGTGACATGACACTGGGTGGCCGTTGCCCGGTTCCGTGACCCTGGGGGTCGCTTTAAAGTAGGTTATGTATAAGGGATATTAAAGTTTTATGTGATGCCACTTGCGGGTTGCGATTATAGAGATAGAACTGCTGCTGCACAGTCTCTCCGCTGGGGCTGATGTTGACGGCAGCCTGGATATTGGGCCCTCCGCAAGTAGGGCGGGGGCCCCAGGGGGTAGGTGATGGAGTTAGGCGCGGAAAGAAGGTAGGCCATTACAAGGGGCTGCAGTGTAACTGGTTCTCTTTACTCACAGTGGTTGGTAACTGGTATCCGCTGGTGTTCACCTCTGGTTTCCTTAGTTCCAGTGCCGGTTGGAGACCTGGTGGCTTCTTTCTCCTGCACCTTTCTCAAGTTGGTGGATCCCCGTGGCTTGGAGCGTCTGGGGGTCCCCTCCTGCTAGTCTCTCAGTCTCTGGTCCGTACGGCGAGCAGTGTGAACCCTGTAGGGTGGGTGTTCCGTTCCGGTCCCTGGTTCTCCCGTTATTGCTGGTGCCCCCCTGGACTTCTAAGGTCAATGAGGTCCTGGATGATCCCCTCACTGTGCAGATTTTATCAAGTCTGCCTGGAGCATTTGCTTGACCTAGGGCTCTGTACCCCATCGGTGCTATGGTTCCAGGAGTACTCAGCCGTACTCCACTGGCAACCACACGCCTGGGCCCTCAGGTCACCGACACACTCCCGTGTCAGTGCAGTTACGTCCGTCTCCTCTCATTTCCACTTACTGTCTGTCTGTCCTCTCCCACCTGGTTGTAGTCTAGGGGACTGGATCGGCTCCACCCCTAGGTGACCATCCATTGGGTCCACTCTAGTCTGTCACCAGTCCTTGCGGATGGGGAAAACTGGGATTTTAATGTATTTTGCTGTTACCGGCACTGGTCTTCCAGGTTCCTGGGGGAAGGCCCTGCATCTTTGACAGGATGCAGTACCTGGTAGTGCTCTGATGGGTTCAGGGGCACTACAGATGCTTTCCAGCTTTCTATGGACATTGAGTGCTATATACTTTTGCAGTACGGTTTATAGCTACTTCTATCCCTCCACCTCCGTTGTCTATTTTTGTGCTGTCTGTGTAAATTATTTTCAGTATAAACTACTAATAAATTAGGCCAGAATGAGCACTGTTCTGGGTCTAGCCCACATAGTCCGGTTATAAAATATAATTTAGATGTGACAATAATCATTACGCAATGCTGCCTTCATACCAACAGTCTATGGAGCCTTTGAAGCGGTTGGACTATGAAGATCTCTTCTGATACTGATTTTTAATTCTCATTATGGGCAGTTTTTAAAAATGAAAAAAGGTAAGTGTCGATAACGTTTTGTGGTTTCAGCGATCATTAAACAGGCAATTATTTAAATGATTCAGAGACCAGGAGCCTCATTATAATACAGACAAAAATGTGGAGGAATTGTGCTTTTATCCTGTATAAAAACATCCATGAATACATACGAATGCCTTCAGGCACTTTACCTTTTGCCCTTGGCCATAATAGGATTTGACATAAGTCACCTCTGGGAATGGGACGGCATATTGGAAATACTGTAGTGATGATAACCTTCCTTGGAGAACAATAAAAAGGTATTTTGTTATAGCTTAGCTTGTTTTATATAATGTATCATTGTAATTATCAGTTAGCCGGCGGTATAAACCTCTTACTCTCTTTATCCTCCAAAGGTACAGTAGGCAAAAATGTGTCCAGTCCAGTAAAAGTAAATAGAGATCTTCAATTTTGAAATAAATTAATAAATAAATATAAATTGAAATACAAAGGGTAGAAAATTGTGTAACTTTTTATATACTATGTCCAACATGGTATAAGCATGAGCTAAATAGATTATCCAGGGGCCTTGGCGATAGGTGAATTGCAGGATGTGTCACTTCCCCCTCTCTCTGAGTCTGTTCCCTATGCTCCCTAATGTCCCTATATGTGTCCTTTCCCCCCATCACCATCACATGCCTAGGCCCTTGCTTGCCCTGGCTAGTGAGAAGACCAGCAAGAACACTAGTCTCACCACTTCAGTAATACAACACAAGTTAAAAGAGACAAACGGAGGGAAAATAGACCCAACAAGGAAAACACTCCAAGCTCTTCCAATGCAGCTAAACACCACAGCTGCAATAGTCATGCTCAGCTTCTTCCAGAGACAATCTCCTTCCAAAGGGATCAGCATAAAATGGGAATCTATAACCGGTGTCAGATGGTATGGGGCATTTTATAGTGAAGGGGAGTGGTCACAATAGAGCATCACCTGAAATTAAGGCTATAAAGGACTGCCAGACAGGAAAGAGTCCCCCCTTAACCATTATTTAGTAAAATAAAGTAGATTCACTGAAATACCAGTTGTAGACCTGAGAACAATAAGGTGCTGTGACCTTCTGGTCCCAAGATCACCAGAAGTCTCTCCAGAGCGGGACACACTCCTGACAGCCAATCCCCGTAATGCCCACCACCAGCACAGGCATGGGGAAGGGAGCTTACTGCTGTTGCAGAACAAAGTGGGAAGCAAAATTGCTAGGGCCTAATATGTATTTACCAGAATTGAGAGACTCATGTTAGGCGGGTTGCACTGTGGGACATGAGGAACCTTGGAGCTTCAAATAGGGTTTTTATTAGTATCACCACATTTTGTCTCCTTTCTCAAGGTCAAAAAACAAATAAATCATAATTTATTTATTTTTTACCTTGAGGAAGGTGCCGGTTCAGCGTCGAAACATGTTGGTACTAATAAAGCTCCAAGGCTCCTCATTTCCCACAGTGCAGCCCTTCTAACTTGATTCTCTTTATTCTCATATTGGAAAGATATATCAACCACAGAGCAGCAGCAGATATTCACGCTTAACACCTCAATAACATATGATGTGCTATGCACGTCATTTAACTCCCTGCCTTTGATGAGGGCTCGCACACTGACTGCTGAGCCCTCCTCATTCCCTGTAGATGAAGGCTCAAATATTCAGCCTTCGTCCATATCTAACAAACCGCAGATAGCATTGCTGTATATAGATCAGACCATTGCAGGTTCAAGTCCCTTAACGGGACTATTAAATACAGCAAAGAAGTAGAAAAAAAATGTTTAAAAAAAAAAATGATAAAAGTTTAAAATCAAAGTAATCTATACCTGGCTGCAATTGTGCACATGGTTTAGGTAACGTAATTTGAATGACAGGTTCCTTTTAAGCATATATATACACTTTGTAGTGATTGTTCTTTTTCCTTCCAAATGCAAAATTCTGGATCTTTATGCATTATCTTCATTAAAAATTTGTTACCATTTTGCTGTTGTAGAGTCTGTGAAACTCTTGTACATGATGTTTGTGCTGTTGCCTCTGATACATTTGATACTAGACTGCACTTGGCTGTGTCACTTCTTTGTTCTTCCCCCTCCCTTCTATTAGTGTTACAGATATCATCAAGTAAGGGAGGAGGTCTTATACACTGTGTGCAGAATTATTAGGCAAATGAGTATTTTGATCACATGATACTTTTATACATGTTGTCCTACTCCAAGCTGTATAGGCTGAGAGCCAACTACCAATTAAGTAAATCAGGTGATGTGCATCTCTGTAATGAGGAGGGGTGCGGTGTAATGATATCAACACCCTATATAAGGGGTGCTTAATTATTAGGCAACTTCCTTTCCTTTGGCAAAATGGGTCAGAAGAGAGATTTGACGGGCTCTGAAAAGTCCAAAATTCTGAGATGTCTTGCAGAGGGATGCAGCAGTCTTGAAATTGCCAAACTTTTGAAGCGTGATAACCGAACAATTAAGCGTTTCATGGCAAGAAGCGTGTTGGGCAAAAAAGGCGCAAAATAACTGCTCATGAATTGAGGAATATCAAGCGTGAAGCTGCCAAGATGCCATTTGCCACCAGTTTGGCCATATTTCAGAGCTGCAACGTTACTGGAGTATCAAAAAGCACAAGGTGTGCCATACTCGGGGACATGGCCAAGGTAAGGAAGGCTGAAAAACCACCACCTTTGAACAAGAAACATAAGATAAAACATCAAGACTGGGCCAAGAAATATCGTAAGACTGATTTTTCAAAGGTTTTATGGACTGATGAAATGAGAGTGACTCTTGATGGGCCAGATGGATGGGCCAGAGGCTGATGAGTACAGGGCAGAGAGCTCCACTCCGACTCAGACGCCAGCAAGGTGGAGGTGGGCACTGGTATGGGCTGGTATCATCAAAGATGAACTTGTGGGACCTTTTCAAGTTGAGGATGGAGTGAAGCTCAACTCCCAGACCTACTGCCAGTTTCTGGAAGACAACTTCTTCAAGCAGTGGTACAGGAAGAAGTCATTATCGTTCAAGAAAAACATGATTTTCATGCAGGACAATGCTTCATCACATGCATCCAACTACTCCACAGTGTGGCTGGCCAGTAAAGGTCTAAAAGATGAAAAAATAATGACATGGCCCCCTTGTTCACCTGATCTGAACCCCATAGAGAACTTGTGGTCCCTCATAAAATGTGAGATCTACATGGAGGAAAAACAGTCCACCTCTCGGAACAGTGTCTGGAGGCTGTGGTGGCTGCTGCACGCAATGCTGAGCGTAAACAGATCAAGCAACTGACAGAATCTATGGATGGTAGGCTGTTGAGTGTCATCATAAAGAAAGGTGGCTATATTGGTCACTAATTTTTTTGGGTTTTGTTTTTGCATGTCAGAAATGTTTCTTTCTAAATTTTGTGCCGTTATATTGGTTTACCTGGTGAAAATAAACAAGTGAGATGGGAATAGATTTATTTTTTATTACGTTGCCTAATAATTCTGCACAGTCATAGTTAACTGCACAAACAGATATCCTCCTAAGATAGCCAAATCTAAAAAAAAAAAAAAACACTCCAACTTCCAAAAATATTAAGCTTTGATATTTGAGTCTTTTGGGTTGATTGAGAACATAGTTGTTGATAAGTAAAAAAAAAATCCTCTAATACACAACCTGCCTAATAATTCTGCATACTTTGTATATAGCAGATTTGACTGAAGAGATGGGGGAACAAAGCCTAAAATGGGGAGATACTGTATATGCTTGCATACACAAAGGACTCTACTGAAGAAGTAATTTCTCAGGGGCTATAGAAGAAGAAATCACTTCAGTAACGAATCTGCGGTTGTGTATGAGAACTGATGTGTTGGTCCATGTAGGACAATGGTCTCCAACCTGTAGCTCTTCAGTTTACGCAAAACTATAACTCTCAGTGTAAGGCCTAAGCCACACGGCATGAAAATCAGAGCGAGTGCAATGTGATAAAACATTGCATTAAACTCAGACCAATATTAACCTATGAGCCCATGAGCGATTATCTTCTCAGCCCTACTCTGACCGAGAAAACAGTCGTAGCATGCTGAGGGTACAATGCGATCCTTGTTTCTCTCGCACCCATTCAAGTCTATGGGGCGAGATAAAAATCACACTGCACTCGCAGTACACTGGTTTGATAATCCTATCAAAGTTGTGGATATTCCCATTGCTGGTGTACATTTTTCTACCACACTTTTTCCTTCCACTCAACTTTCCATTAATATGCTTGGTACAGCACTCTGTGAACAGCTAGCTTCTTTAGCAATGACCTTTTGTAGCTTACCCTCCTTGGAGTGTGTCAATGACTGCCTTCTGGACATCTGTCAAGTCAGCAGTCTTCCCCATCATTGTGTAGCCTACTGAACCAGTAAAAGGAACCATTTTTAACGCTTAGGAAGCCTTGGCAGGTGTTTTGTGGTAATTATTCTAATTTTCTGAGATAATGACTTTTGAGTTTTCATTGGCTGTAAGCCATAATCATCAATATTAACAGAAATAAACACGTGAAATAGATCCATCTGTGTGTAATGACTCTATATAATATATAGGAATAGATCCCTCTGTGTGTAATGACTCTATATAATATACAGGAATAGATCCCTCTGTGTGTAATAACTCTATATAATATATAGAAATAGATCCCTCTGTGTGTAATGACTCTATATAATATACAGGAATAGATCCCTCTGTGTGTAATATCTCTATATAATATATAGAAATAGATCCCTCTGTGTGTAATGACTCTATATAATATATAGGAATAGATCCCTCTGTGTGTAATGACTCTATATAATATACAGGAATAGATCCCTCTGTGTGTAATAACTATATAATATATAGAAATAGATCCCTCTGTGTGTAATGACTCTATATAATATACAGGAATAGATCCCTCTGTGTGTAATATCTCTATATAATATATAGAAATAGATCCCTCTGTGTGTAATGACTCTATATAATATATAGGAATAGATCCCTCTGTGTGTAATGACTCTATATAATATACAGGAATAGATCCCTCTATGTGTAATAACTCTATATAATATATAGAAATAGATCCCTCTGTGTGTAATGACTATATATAATATATAGGAATAGATCACTCTGTGTAATGTCTTTATATAATATATAGGAATAGATCCTGCTGTGTGTAATGACTCTATATAATATATAGGAATAGATCCCTCTGTGTGTAATGACTCTATATAATATATAGAAATAGATCCCTCTGTGTGTAATGACTTTATATAATATATGATTTTCCATTTTTGTATTGAATTACTGAAATAAATTAACTTTTTGATGATATTCTAATTTTATGAGATACACTTGCATCCTCCGTATTTCCTTTTTTCACATCCGAATGGCATCTGTTTTTATAAATCAGCAGTAAATAAAATTTACACAACCAAATACAATTTCCTGTGTTTGATAATTGCAATATAAAGTTGGATTCAATACAGATGATCGATATTAGATAATATTTTATTTTATTTTTTTACGCTTCCTTAGGCTTGAATAGACTATTCTCACCTGAGAAGCTTTCTTCATGAAAAATAATGGCATTTGAATAACATTGGTCAAGAGTTATACATGTGATATCCAATTATAATACATACACACTCTTTGGAACAAGCTCTAAAAGATGTTCTTTCAATTCTTGTATGTGAAAAAAACTTGCTGATTTTTCAATGTGCCGGATCTGGTTTTCATCAGTGTTAAATTTAATTGTTTATACAATTAGTGATATTCTTGTATGCTCCCCAAACTATTAAAAATTGCAAAGCTTATCCTACCCAATAGCCTAAGTTCACACTAGCATATGAAAAGTTGGCCGTTTTTCGTGCAAAAAAAAAGCAATTTTTTTTTTATTTTTCCTTATCAGTATTGCCATCTGTATGCTCTCCGTGTCCGTTTTGGACATTCGTATGACATCTGTTTTTATAAATCAATAATATTGATTCCTTTGGAATAGTGAAAATGTGATGCTTTATGAATGATTGGTATTGCACCAGATATAGTTGAGGTTATTTTTTTTGCTCACCCATAGATATACACTGAATAAAATATAAACACAACACTTTTTTGTTTTTATTCCATTTTTCATGAGCTGAATTCACTGATCTAAGATTTTTTTTATGTGCACAAAAGGCTTTTTTCTCTAATATTGTTCACAAATTTGTTTAAAATTGTGTTAGTGAGCACTTCTCCTTTGCCGAGATAATCCATCCACATCACAGGTGTGACATATAAAGGTACTGATTAGGCAGCATGATTATTGCACAGGTGCGCCTTAAGGCCCGTCACACACAGAGATAAATCTTTGGCAGATCTGTGGTTGCAGTGAAATCATGGACATATTGTTCCATTTGTACACAGCCACAAACCTGGCACTGATTGTCCACAATTTCACTGCAACCACAGATCTGCCGCAGATTTATCTCTGTGTGTGACAGTGCCTTTAGGCTGGCCACAAAGGTTGTGAGTGAAATTCACTCAGTCTATGCCATTGGAACTTCAAATTAATAAGATTTGTTTTACAAGCGCTTAGAGAAATCAATACAGCACAGCCAAGTATGGTGTACTGAGAGTTTCTGCTTTATTACATCATGCGACCAGCTTATATAGTACCCCAAACAAAGAAATTACCATGCACCAATAAGAGCCGCAGGAGTGTGTGTGGAAATGTGAAACTTCACCGCCCATCAGTATAAGCTGAACCCTATGACATCATTCAGTTATATGACAAGATCAAAATGGCCAGTAGTCTCTCACAAAGTACACTTTAAATTGTGCAGTCTTACAGATTTTGAGGGATTTCATGGGGTTGGGGGTCATAAAACCAGTCAATATCTGATGTGACCACCATTTGCCTCATGCAGTGCAACACCTGTTCGCATAGAGTTGATCACGTTGGTTATTGTGGCCTGTGGATTGTTGGTCCACTCCTCTTCAATGGCTGCAAAGCTGCTGGATGTTGACAGGAACTTGAATACACTGCCATATACATCGATCCGGAGCCTCCGAAACATGGTCAATGGGTGACATGTCCGGTGAGTATGCTGCCTTGCAAGAACTGGGATGTTTTCGGCGTTTGGGAATTGTGTGCCGATCCTTGCACCTGGGGCCACATATTATCATGCAAAGGAGAATAACACAGATTTAGCCAAATTTATGAAAAATTTTAGAGCAAAAAGGCCTTTTGTGTACATAGAAAGTTTTAGATTTTTGAGTTCAGCTCATGAAAATTAGGAAAAACAAAAGTGTTGCATTTATAATTTGTCCAGTGTACATTGGTAGGCTTCATAAAACTTGAGAATATTGCGACTTTTTTCTTAGCACAGTTAATCTGTGTATAAAATCATTCATGGGAGTATACCCATTCCCTAACCTTGGTCTGTTTGCACGAAGACCATTTTCTACACAATGATTAATTGGTCATCCAGTAGTGGACAATCCCTTTAAGCCTAGTAATGTTAGTATCTACTATATTTAAAACAGACTTGAAGAATGGATGCTTTTTATAAACTCTTAAAAGTGGTACCGCTGCATAATGGTAACTATAGTCTAGCTGTTCCTCTTGCTTATTCAGCAAGTCTGAAAGAAATATGAAAATATGTGCCCTTGCTGTCAAAAATCCATTACGAAAACTACAAGTGGAATATTTGTGGTGATCTGAAGGTAATAGCCTTGGTTCTTGGGTTGCAGCTCGTCTATACAACGTTTTGTTGTTTTCTCTGCAAATTGGACAGCAGAGACAGCAAAAATTTTTTTTATAAAAAGTAGCTTTCAAGAAATAGTTTGACTCATGAAAGAATGTCCTGTATCAGCCTCTGGTAGCTCCGGAAAAAGTTTTCCTTCCACCACTGCAGATAAAACTTGGACTGATGTCAAGAAGATGGCTCGTGATGGCAAGGGTTTCGCTTACCTCAGAAACAAATTTCCAGAAATCAGCGGTGCCATGATCAAGGAAGGAATCTTTCATAAAAAATAGGGAAAATTATGAAAGACACTGATATTTGACGCAAAATAAATGAGGTTGAGGCAGCGGCGTGGAAGTTGTTCAAAAGTATAGAAGTGAACTTCCTTGGCCACCATAAAGCACCAAACAAGCTGTGCCTTCAGATGTAGCAGGGCTGGGATCGTTGTGGGACCTCGTGTGGATTACGTCAGATTTGGGTGCTTTTGGGGTTAATAAATTGGGAAAAGAGGGTATTTTTTTTTTCCAAATAAAGGAATTTTTGGGTGTTTGTGTTTTTTTTGTTTTTTTCACTTACAGATTAGTAATGGGGGGTGGGGAGTCTCACAGACACCTCCCATTACTAATCTAGGGCTTAGTGGCAGCTGTGGGCTGTTATTAACCCCTTATTAACCCAATTGCCAACGCACCAGAGCAATCAGGATGAGCCGTGTAAAGTGCCGGGATTGTCACATCTAAAGGATGTGACAATCCTGGAACAATCCCCAGCCTGAAAATACCAGCCTTCAGTTGTTGGGCTTTATCATGGCTGGGTATCAAAATAGAGGGGATGGCCAGTTTTTAAAAATTATTAATTTAAATAATTTTAAAAAAGCTGCATGCGGTTCCTCTTATGTTGATACACAGCCAAGATAAGCGAACGACTGGGGGCAGTAGCCTGTAGCCGTATGCTTTATCTATGGTGAATATCAAAATACAGGGGGACGCTACACGGATTTATTTACTTTTACACCACGATATAGAGCCACAGACAGGGTCTGTGATCGCAAGCAGTCAGACATCACACAGGCTGGGAGCGGATCTGACTGCAGCCAATCACAGATGCCAGGACTGCCAGTGGGCAGGGAAGCAGTGAATATGCATGGAGGTAAATGAGCGGCTCCCAAAAGAAGAATGAGTAGCCCGAAAGCAGTTACAGCCTTGCCGGAGATTCTGTAAGTAGAGCACACTTGCTCTAATCCTCCTATCCCTTTTACCACCATTTTTTAAAGGCTGGATTCTGGTCCCCATAGACATATATTGGGAGCAGCGTTTGTCCAGATATCTTGGATCAATTTCAGGCCGGAACAGTTTGGGTTTTTTTTAAGTTTGATTAGTCCCGCATATCCCAGATATCTGTAGCTTTGTAATTAGTTATGGATGAACTTGCAAAGAATTGGGATGCAAAATGTCTCCCAAGATACATTTCCTGGACTCCCATTTTGATTTTTTTCCCCCCAACAACCTTTGACGAGCACGGGGAGCGATTTCAGGACATTAAGATGCTTCAAGTCCGTTAAAAATGGGGCCCAAAAATGCTCACAGACTACTGTTGGGGACTAAAAAAATATTCAAGAAAATTGAACAATTTAAAAAAAAAAAAAAAAATTAAAAAAAAACCTATTGTATTAAATTCTGTTTAAAAATAAAAAATGTCAACATTTTAATTGTGTGTTTCTTAAAATCCTGGCCTGATAGAAAAAGTCTGGAAGCAGATTTGGAATCGGGACAAATTACCATATAAAACAGCCTATTTCATTCATTTAACACACAAAAAAAGTAAAATTTTGTAGGCCGGTGATCTATACCTAACAATATTCCCTTTATTTTCTAGAATACTATATGTTGTACATAAGTAAAGCGTTTGTTTTTTTTCTCTTAGAAATATAGCTTGCACAGCTCCCTTGATGTTCATTTTACACGGCATAAAGTATTCATGTGGTTAAAATGAAAACAAATGGAGACATCGTGTGCGCTGTAAATTGGTGTTAATGAAATGCCTGCTTTGCCTGCATACATTAATATTACCCTTCAGATAAAGGCCAGACAATTTAGATGTAAGGATTCACCGAGGACAGTTTCCATGGAGACCGAATGGCATCATACAGCGAGGCTAGGATTTCCCGTGGCCCGCTGTGCCTCTGAAAACCACAATAAGGCTTATACTTTCCACACAAGTGCCATAAGCAGTTATGTTTACTGTAAACCGTATGTTATCGTGGGCCATAAACATTGTATGAACACTAATATCAGACATAACATTAACCCCTTCCCACATTAGGCCGTAAATTAACATCCTGGGAAGGCGTCCACATGTGTGGAGTGGGCTCTGGAGCTGTTCCCGCTCCACACAGGGCCAATGCCGGCTATATTTCATAGCCGGCATCTACCTCTTAACAGCTATGGCCGTGATTGTGTGTCAGCCATCCCTCTGCCACACAATCCCAGAGAGCCAATGAATCATTATGGCAGCTGGGCCTGCACAGTTATGGCCGTGGTTAACCATTGAGATGCCACTTTCAGTCGTGTCGGCCATCCCTCTGCCACACAATCCCGGAGAGCCAATGAATCATTATGGCAGCTGGGCCTGCACAGCTATGGCCATGGTTAACCATTGAGATGCCACTTTCAATCGTGTCGGCCATCCCTCTGCCACACAATCTCGGAGAGCCAATGAATCATTATGGCAGCTGGGCCTGCACAGCTATGGCCATGGTTAACCATTTAGATGCCACTTTCAATCTGTGTCAGCCATCCCTCTGCCACACAATCCCAGAGAGCCAATGAATCATTATGGCAGCTGGGCCTGCACAGCTATGGCCATGGTTAACCATTGAGATGCCACTTTCAATCGTGTCGGCCATCCCTCTGCCACACAATCTCGGAGAGCCAATGAATCAATATGGCAGCTGGGCCTGCACAGCTATGGCCATGGTTATTAACCATTAAGATTCCACTTTCAGTCTGTATCGGCCATCCCTCTGCCACACTATCTCAGAGAACTAATGAGTCAATATGGCAACTGGGCCTGCTAAAGGTCCCCATCACTGCCATCTTGGTACTCAGGCTGAGCTTCATAGGACACCATGATTTTTGCTTTATACTGCAATACCTTGGTATATAGTTTAAATGATCAAACCATCACTACAGAGACTAAAACAAAATCATAAATAGTTATTAAAAAAAAATTGAAAAAATATATATAAAAATTCAAACCACTCACATTAAAACTTTAAGAGAAGAAAAAAAAAAAACATTTGTTATTTCCGTATCTGTGAAAGGCCAATTTATCAAAATATAGGTTTACTTGACACTATGGTAAACACAGGGAAAAAAATCAAAACCCGAAAATTGCATTTTTTTGGGGGGGAGGGGGGAGTTCACCTCACTTTAAAAAAAAAAAAAAATATAAAACACGTATGTACCCAAAATTGGTATGAATAAAAATTCAGTTCACCTTGCAAAACATAAGCCTAGACATGGCTCCATCATCAGAAATATAGAAATTTTACATGTAAAAATATATATATAAAAAATAAATAAGTTAAAAATATAAAACTTCAAACTACTTCCGTTAACATTTTAAGGGGGAAAAAAACATTGGTTATCGTTGTAGCTGTAAAAGGATGATTTATTAAAATCTAGAATTAATTACCCTGTATAGTAAAAACCACAAAGAAATATCATAAAAATAAAAACAAAATGCAATTCTGTGGTTTTGGTCAACTTTCTTTAAAAAAAAAAAAAAGTAATAAAAAAACTTTTACGAACCCCGAATTGGTTTAAATAAAAAGCCAGCTAACCACGCAAAACATGCCTTCACACAGTTACGAGTCGGGTCTCAGAAAATGGCGACACAAAGAAGATTTATTTATTTATTTATTTTTACAATGTTCTCAATTCTTTTCCATCTTTTTAGTAATAAAAATTTTTTTGGGCACACTGGGTATTGTTATAATCACGCTGACCTGGACAATGATATTACCAAGTTATTTTTACTTCACAATGAAGGCATAAAAACAAGAACCCCCCCCAAAAATATTGAAATTTTTCTTTCTTTTTTACCAATTCATCCATCTTGGTAATTTTTTCTCCATTCCAAAATAATTATATGGCAAAACTACAACTTGTCCTGAAAAAAAATAGCCCTCATGTGTCTATTTAAATGCGAAAATAGAAAGTTCTGGCTCCTGGGTGTAGGTAAGTAAAAAATGTACGGTAAGTGCCAAAATGAAAATGTCCCTGGTCTTTAAAGGGCTGAAACCATCTGTCCTAAAATCGCTACTCCTTGTGCCAATTTTTGTTTTTGCATCCCTTTCTTCCAAGGGCCATAACTTTTTTTTTTTTTTCTCCCAGTATAGACAACAAAAAAGTATGCAAAAAATACATAAAAATTATACCCTACATAACCCTTAAAGAGTCAATTATTGGAATAATCAGAGGAGAAAAATTGAAAAGGTCTTAAAATCATATGTATGTTAAAGCCGGAGTCACACTTGCGAGTGAATCGCATCACACTGTCCGGGCACGAGCGTCTCCGATACATAGAAATACATGCAGCTGACCCACTCCAGTCAGAGTGTCTGGCCGTGTCGGGTGATGCGATGTGAGACTCGCGCAAGTCACTCGCAAGTGTGACTCCGGCCTAAGAATTAAAAAAAAAAAAAAGTGTCTGGTCAGGAACAGAGGAAAAATAGGATGTGGAAGAATTCCGTATAAGATTATGCAAATTAAATAAGGGTCAAAAAAGTACTAGATAATTACGAGTGTGGTGGTGTTCTTCCAGCGACAAGAGGGCACTAGTTTAGTTAATTGTTATAGGACCCCATCACGTTTGCCACCATGAGATGCCAAGTGGGGGTTAGGCTCTTTTTTTTTTTTTTTTTTTTTTTTAGAGTCATCAGCTCGGTCTTGAGCCATGGCGACTTGATGGATGAACGCTCTGTAGGAAGATCGATCTTGTGCAGCCTAGATGGTTCCATCAGGGTCTTCTCCACTGTTATCTTGATAGGATCAAGCCGTCGGGTTGTTGGTCTTCCTCTTCGCCAAGTTCCTTGTATTTTTCCTACCATGATGTCCTTCTGCAGTGATTGCTCTCTTCTTCTGATGTGTCCAAAGTAGGCAAGTCGTAGCTTGGTGAGTCTTGATTTCAGTGACATGTCTGGTTTGATCCATGGTATTGATAACTAGAGATGAGCGCACCTGAGGTTTGGTGTTCATACCGAATACAGACTTTACAAAAAACAGAGTTCTGGTACGAAGTAGAAGCTTTACGTATGAAAACCACTTTTGCGAGCATCGCTGTGCTCTGGTACGCTTGGTGCTCAGCCCAGTGTGAGCCGCTGGCAGTGTTTGAATGGCTTGCACTGGGGGTAACAGCGTCATCGGATGTCGTGTGCACAAAAAAAAATGGAAAAACCCTGCCCAACCTCCCCCGGATGTGATTTGTTTATGGCTGGCTACATGGGCAGAGACCTGAACTGCCCAATTAGTGACTTCCATTGGGGTTCAAGTCCCAAACCGAAGTTTATTTAAAGTCCAGCTGAACCCGCCGAACCAAACTCCACGGGTCCACTAATCTCTATTGACAACATCCTTCTCCAGCACCACATTGGGGTTAGGTTAGGGGGATCCAATTAGTGCGTGTTTGAAAAAGATGGTTAGGTTATTGGGGCACCGGACGGTGGCAGCCAAGGTCGTGCACTTGGTGCTCCATTATCCTTTCCGCAGTATAATGCCCTGAATTATGCTGGGTTTTTTTATCAGAGAAATAAAGAATTTTCGGCATAGACCCTTCTCAAGATGTGACACGTAATAGATGCTTTAGTGTGCAGTTTATCTTCTTAACACAATCGTCAGCTCTTTCTGTGTGTCCATCAATTTGGTACATA
This sequence comes from Anomaloglossus baeobatrachus, assembly GCF_048569485.1. Lineage (NCBI taxonomy): Eukaryota > Metazoa > Chordata > Amphibia > Anura > Aromobatidae > Anomaloglossus > Anomaloglossus baeobatrachus. Next base: position 260,642,412 of record NC_134359.1, on the reverse strand, counting down.
CCGCGGCTCCCTGACAATCTAACCCGGTGGGGCGTCGTAGATAAAGACTACCCTGAGGATCTCAATCACAAATTATCATTTACAAATGGCAAAGAAGAAAGAAAAAACGAGGAGAAATGGCTTGTCAGAAATGGCAGTTTACATCCCTAAAATAAGCAGAACTGATTACATAATAGACGACTAAGAGCTCACGGGGAATATATACAAGGTGAAGTGCGGCTTAGAATATTTTGTACAGGAAATGTCACACACTGGCAGGATTAAGTGGAGCGTTCACTTATGGAACAGAATGGATGGACAAATAGGCACTTTAGAAGCTATATCTGATCAAATGTAGCAACAAAAAACGTCGGAATATCCCATTTTACTCAGTGAGAGGGGAGTGGGGTCACTTCCTAACACTCACCTGAGGCTAATCCTTGCATTCCCCAACATCTCTAGATGGGTCCTTTGACCTTTGATCTTTTCTAACGCCAGCGCATTACAGTACTTTGCTCTGCCCTCAGCCGGGCACATCATAGTGCGCATGCGCAGAAGCGCATTGGAGACCTTTGTGTGAATGACGCATGCCACTGTTGTTAAGACAAGTGTTGATATGACAAGGTTGACACTGTTGAGGAGAGCCATATGATGAAATACTTAATTAACCTCTGGACATAGAGCACTGTGAGAAGTGTGTTCAATGAAATCAATTCTCTATACATAAGCCAGTCAGTCTTCAGAGGAACCCAAGATGGCCAACAATGACATCATAGACCCGCCCATCAGAGGATCACCAAGATGGCCCCAGATGACATAGACCCGCCTACGATGACGCCCACCAATCAGTTCATGGACGGACACATCGTTCAACCCACTGACCAATGAACACATCCAGACATGCCCCTTTCCAAGGTTATATCAAGGCTTGCTTCAGTTGAAATAAAGCAGAGTCTGGGCTGACTTTGGTCGAGGAAAGCTGTATATCCGACTGTGTGTCTGATCTCATTTTTCAAGCATGCACTCGATCCTCACCAATTAGAATCAGGCAGTAGGCAACTTGTGAAACTTTGTAAGAGTTCACCTTAACACCACATCATGCTCAAGGGGCTGGGCAGGAGGATGGCGATCCCACAAGATGGAGGAGGCACTGGACCGAGTGTAGCGACACCCATCGAACTGGACCGCTCCCCTAGGTGAGTATAATAAAGGTGTTTCTTATGTTCTACAGAGTGGCCTGGGCTCTTATATACAGTATTCTAGAATGCTGTATATAAGAGCTCACTGGTGACTCCCTGCAACTCATAAGGGAAAAACCTGGTGACAGGTTCCCTTTAATTTTGAACCAAGAGACTATACAATGAAAAGATGTGATGTTGTATCCTTGATGGAATGGCACGAACAGTTTTTTGTGTAGGAATCAGACTTGGTAGTTAAAAACTTTTATGCACCAGAATAGCAGAACAGTTGGCGGAAAAACTATAGTATCTTATGAAATCTTGTGGTCACCTTGTACTCAAGTTATTTGATGGCTCTTGCACAAACCTTTTGGCTACTAACTACCACAGTGTATACACTGATTGATTGTATGTTGTAGCAACAGTTTTTATAACGGTGCCTAAGGGATTTCTTTGACTACTAACTCCCTACTTCTATTGCATCCTATGAACAAGTGCATAGTACGGAGTGCAGTCCTTGTTTTAGGGAATGAAATTCAAGTCCAACCTGGGATACTGCTTTTTTTTTTTTTTAATACCTCTTAATGTCTAATAACATTGCAATGTTAAACTTTACAGTAACTACACTATTTGCTCCTCTCTCTGTATCTTGGGTCTACTTGTACTGTTTCCTACTCCCAGGAAGAGAATAACTACAAAATAAAGGAGTTGGGAAATTCAAATTGTTTCGCACCATTACACCAGCTATGATAGTAAGCTGTGGTTGATGGGCAGAGGAGGGAGTACCACCCCTTACCTGCCAGTGTTCATGACTCTTCTTTTGCTTAGCCAACTTGGCACAACATTGTTGTGGCATGACACAGATGTGTCACGAGGTGAATGGAGACATGACAGGAGTCCCTAGGCTGGCCCTAAGACTGTGGCCCTGCGCTGTCCGTTATCTCGAATGTAGATTTAATGGTAACCAGGTTCGAGCCTCCAACAAGACCCTAACTCCTGTACGGATCCTGATCTTACTCCCCCACTCCCACACCCCCGGGGTGGGCCAGAAAACACAAAGAAAAAACGACACAGACAAGGGAGAACTGAACCTCATACACACAACACTCAAAAGACACCGAAGAGAGAATATGTCTACTGGGGGGGGAACGAAAAAGGGGAGGAAGTAACGCACAACAGGGGAATGCTCACACCACTCAGAAGCGCAACACGGATCATCATATACAGGGAGATCACCAAGACCGGGATAGCTGGAGTAAAACTGAAGCTATCATCAGCATCTCCTGGAGGGAAGTGACAGCTGCACTTGTCAATCAGCAACCTGAGCACTTAGGTCCTACTCAGCAGTCTGCAGGAATTAACTCCTGCATAGCATAAAACCAGTGAACCTGAATCAGCCGACGCCCGACTCTGGCTGAACAATCCAGAAGCCTCAGGTTGCTTGCCAGACTCTGCAGTGTGAACAGAGTTTGACGCCACAGTGCCAGCAGGTGTGTTTAGAGCTGAACATGGCATGACAATATGACATCAAGCCAGGCCAGCTAATCAATAAAGCCTTGGACGTCTCCAGGTAGGAGTCAGTACTCGCTCCCTTGTCCAGCGGGCATACACCTGTTTCAAGGCCAATGGCACGGGATGTGTGAATAGATTCTCACCAACTATCAGTAATATCACATCAGTAAATCCCTGGTAAGTTAACCGATAAACCATCCGTCTTCCTCAAAGCACATCCCACACATGACTAGGGTATTGAAAAGTGACTACGGCATTAACACATAACATTGAGTGATATGGAAATATATGGCAACCGCAGCCTTTAGTGATTACAACATATATCAAACCAATCATAATATACTTTCTTCTCTGAGGAGATTCTGGATGGCCTAAGAAAACTGAGCAGCGCTAGAATAAATACTCCCCAGTTGCGCCGCTCCATCTCGGGGTTGATTAATCTCACAGTGCTGTCCCCTCATCATTTCTTACTTCCAAACCTCTGTCCGGGCCTACACACCAGGTTTGCGTGTTGTGGCCCCATCTTTCTCAGTTTACTGAAGACTGTGGGGCAATCAGACTCAAATGATTGCCAACTTATTGGGTACAACATATAGCCCTGGTCTTCCCCTCTTCAGCCTTTGTGGACTTTTTTCTCTTCGTCTCCCTTTTGTCACATAATGGTCTCTCTGCATTTTACCACACCTAATCATGCTCTTCGTCTTCCTATTAGATCTACTTTTCCCTCATGATTAATGCTTGCCCACTAACAAAAAAACCTCAGTTAAATAGCTGTCCCCTCAAATTTCACCTACAGCGCAATGTTTTTACCATCTCCGTCGAGACAAGGGTTTGTCAACATGGTTCAGAAAATAGTGTCACACACGGAGTGACACGCGTTCAGACCGACTGGCGCCTGATCCACTCCAAAAACTCAACAAACAAGGGGGACACTGGGGACATAATAACAGCAGGGAGCCCTGGAAATAGTGAGAGGGGTAGGTGGGGGGACACTCCTAGCCTCACCTGCAGCTGTCCCTACTCTCCTAGCCAGTCCCGATACCATCTCCGCAACGGTCGCCAAGCAGGAACCTGGGACGCTGAGAAGACCCTATAGATGCCCTGGCTACTGAATGACAGGTAAGGTTCCCTAGACGCCACCGCTGCACTAACAAGGTAAGGTAAGACAGACAGAGGTGGATAATCAGAAGCATACAAACACCAAACTTCCCAGAGGCAAACAGACACCAAGGTAGCAGATGAATGGGCACAGGAAATTTCCCTAGAAGCTCCTTCCACCAGGATGGCCAGAGTAGAATGAATTCTAAAAACAGCAAGGACTGCTGGGAAAACTCCTCTATTTAAACCTAAATGGGCGTGGGCTCAAAGAAACTACAGCTAACCTGCGCTGATATAAGTTGCTGGCAACAAAAAACGATATTAATTCATGAGACAGCAAAGGAAAGGAAACTTCATGTAAATGAGCAGTCTACATGGAGATGGGAGGCTCCAACTCCTAAGGCTCTCAGTAGTCTCAAAACAGGAGGGAGATGACCGTGACAGTTGAAATTGTGTCTTTTGATCAGGCCAGGGGCACAACTTTGACAAAAAGCCCCATCGCAAGGATAAAAATAAATTGCTAATATGGTACTACTATAGATATGCTTGTTAGGAACAGAATAGCCTTTTTTGCCTCCCTCCTCCACATGTGCCAAATCCCTATCCCTATATTTGGCAACAATGCAGATCATCTTGCAGAAGATCTCACCATTATTGATGCTCAAACCAACTATGGTTGCCATATTGTAGGGTGTAAACCAACTATGGTTGCCATATTGTAGGGTGTAAACAAACTAGGGCTGCCATATTGTAGGGTGTAAACCAACTAGGGTTGCCATATTGTATTGTGTAAACCAACTAGGGCAGCCATATTGTAGGGTGTAAGCCAACTAGGGCAGCCATATTGTAGGGTGTAAACCAACTAGGACAGCCATATTGTAGGGTGTAAACCAACTAGGGCTGCCCTATTGTAGGGTGTAAACCAACTAGGGCAGCCGTATTGTAGGGTGTGAACCAACCAGGGCTGCCATATTGTAGGGTGTAAACCAACTAGGGTTGCCATATTCTAAGGTGTAAACCAACTAGGGCTGCCATATTGTAGGGTGTAAACCAACCAGGGCTGCCATAGTGTAGGGTGTAAAACAACTAGGGCTGCCATATTGTAGGGTGTAAACCAACTAGGGCAGCCATATTGTAGGGTGTAAACCAACTAGAGCTGCCATAGTGTAGGATGTAAACCAACTAGGGCTGCCACATTGTAGGGTGGTCATGATAATAAATTATGATCCGCTCACATCAGTCCCATAGAATCTGAAGGTTTGGAAAAATCAACCAAGTAGCGGGGGTGAGCAATGACTTCTAAGTGAACGGCAGGGTCGTAAGCCAGGATGAAAGTGGATAAAATAATACCGGAGTCCGCTTTACTTGTCAGTCCTATGTTTCTATCTAACGTAGGTGTATTAGTTAAGTATTAGGATCAGATAAAGGACACGGGAGCTGGATAAGGTTAGCAAAAGTGAAGCTCTTTATTTTAACTGGTCCACAAGGTATGATTAAAAACCTTCCCGGAGTGAAAATGTCAATGTGCTAAGCTTCTCCGGCATTCAGCAAAGTGCAGCACTGTCAGATAAGCTCAGCTCATATTATTGAGAAGTGACAAGCCTGATGACAGGAGACTGTGTTCTTGCCGGGACCTCTGGAACCCAGCCATGCTTTTCACATTTCAGCCACAATTGAAGAGTCAATAAAGAGGAGTCACTTAGTACAGACTCTTAGGAATTTTTTAGGGGGGAAGAATTTTATTGTCAAAAACTTTTTTCTTTTGTATTCATCCGAAGAACAATTTGTTATATTTATAGCTCAATTGCCTTCATGACCGCCAAGCTAGAATGAAATCCACCCACCATTCTTCTGGCAGAAGCATCCACATTGTTCTTTTTTGCTAAAAAAAAATAAATAAACCCCGTAATTCAATATAGGCATATTTTTATTATGGCCAATAAAGGTCAAACTAAATGATTGTAATGATGGTATCATAGCAACTAAGCAGCCAAATATGAAAGAAATTAAGGAAACGGAAGAGGGGGATAACCTTTTCTGCACTTTGACGGAATATTTACGAGGTTTTATGAACTGTGCCCAAATATAATTTCCTGTTTTGCAGAGGTAAATGCTGGAAACGAATAATGTTGCAGATTTACTAACAACAAGGGTATGTTCCCACGATGAGCGTTACTTGCATTTTTGACGCTGCATGTTTACATGTCTTTGGTACAGTCTATGCCTGGGGTGTTGTGGCGCCCTGGGCCCTGAGGCTTCAGTCGCCACAGGGTACTGCACGTCACTTAAGCTGCAGTATTCATCTCGGGTAAGGAAGGGGTTAATCACCGGTGTTTCCACATTCCACCTTAAATACAGCTTAGATGCCTTCTCACTAGGGACTGGACTAGGGTAGACAGGGGGTGGCCATCACGAAGCATGGGACTTTCCCGGTCACTAGGACAACCACCGGGGGGGGGGCATCACTTGGGGTAGAAGTAGGAGCAACTCTTACACAACTTCAGTCAAGTCGGGACTACAGTTCTGGCAACACGACACCACCATCTTCCTTCTTTCTTCTTCATGGGGCCTGTGGTTTGAAGCGAGGAGCTCGGCCCGGGTTCCTGACTTCAACAGGGGAAACCCTTAGGAAAGGACATTTCCAAATACCGGTGGCTATCTCCAACTTATTCGGGATTGGCTGGGGCCCATCATGGTGATGACCGGTATTTTCCAGGCAAACCAGGACTGAGTAAAGAAACTTTCAACCTGCAGAGACTGTGTCAACCTTTCCTTGCCGGTGCCGACGCCCTGCACTTCGGCGCCCACCCTCACTACAACCCTCATCATCCTCCTCGGGGCCCGCTCCACCAGTGGGGAGCAGAAACATCTTAGCTGCTATAACTATCCGCTATGGAGGACAGCGACAGCAGCGGCCGCTATTCCCTGGCCGCATACCGCAGGTGGTTTCACAGAACAAATCCTCCACCATCATCACCCTTCCCTCCCTTCTTTATTGTACTCGGGGCGAAGAAACCGGGCGAGGGCCACTCATGACATCCCCAGATCTGACAGCACCGAGCCTGGCGACGAGTAAAGTTAACCCCTTGCCACGTGGGTGCTACAGTGTCACCCCCTATAAATATATATACATTTATACCCATTTAGACCCAAAACCTCCCATAATCGCCCGTAGAAGTTACTCCCAGCTGTAAACGCCAACTCGGGACCACCAATATAAAAGGCGGGAGGGAAAGGAAGGGTATAATCAACAAACAAACAACGGGACTCGACATTCCATTGCCGGTGGTCCCCCAAATCACCAGACCACAACCCTACCAACTAATTAAGGAATCCATATTTCCATGAATCCCCAATACAATTTAACCAACTTTGAGGACCTACTGCCATAAGCCGCCATGACCCTGCTCCAACCACTAGGCAGGGCATGCGGGACTCTCCTGACAAGCTAGGTCCGAAAAGGGGGCCCCACTTCCTGATTGTCCTATATAAACCCCCCACGTCCTAAAACCCTCCCTCCTAACCCAAATCATGCCAGCCTCGACTCACAACCAGGGTGGAGGTTCTGGCCTGTTACTGTACAAGCAAAGTGGATAGGATTAATAGCGATCTCCTGCCCATCGGGCATCTTTTTTTATGCTGCGTAAACTGACCTGCAGTGTGTTTACCAAGCCCACAGCATGTCAGTTTTTCTTTCGGGTATGCTGAGTTTTCCATACAAAATTTCCCAATAGACTTGCATTAGATGCAGAAAATCTGCAGGTAAAAATTCGCCCATGCGTTTTTCGTGGGTTTACGCACTGTAAACACACAGACGCATCTAAACAAACATACCTGATATCCATAAAGTGGCTGAAACACAGGCAGCAGAACAAACAATAAGTTGCCCAAAGCAAAGAGTTCAACATCCAAATACACACAAACACACATCTACAGACACACAAAAAATCTAAAGATATAACTAAATAAATAATAGAAATATATTAGATAGAATAAATAGGGAGATAGATGTCCTGCAGATATCTAGTTTCCTAACCCCCCCTACATATTATACATTTGTATCATTTAGTGCCTTTCCTGTGGCACTAAAAGGTGTTTAGCCTTGCTTCACCTAATAAAAAATAATAATAAAAAAATGGCGTGGGCTCCCCCTATTTTTGATAACCAGCAAAGATAAAGTAGACAGCTGGGGTCTGGTATTATCAGTCTGGGAAGGTCCATGGTTATCAAGCTCTTCCCAGTCTAAAAATATCAGGCCACAACCGCCCCAGAAGTGGCGCAACAATTAGATCCCCTAATTCTGGCTCTTCACCTCAGCAGTTCCCGATTGCCCTGGTGCAGTGGCAATCAGAGTAATTGTAGTTGAGGTTGATGTCAGCTATCATCAAGCCCAGGAATTAGTAATGGAGAGGTGTCTAACAGACACCCCCATTACTAACCCAAAATGTATAAAGAAAGAAACACCCACACACAAATTAGTTTTATTTGAAAAAAACAAACCAAAATACTCCCCAACTCTTTCCCTAGCCCACCAACTTATTTAACACTAGAGGTCCCAGAGAGGGGTCATTTAATATTTCTACCATTGGAACCCTATGGAGATCGAAATTTCTGAGACTTCTAGTGTTAAAGGCATGTAGTCCGACGTAGTCCAGGGATTCCGACATAGTCTACGGATTCCGAAGTATTCCACAAATGGAAACCTAGTAAAACTAAGAGAAAGAGAGCGCAAAATAGTGTCTTACCAGATATTAAAATAAAAGTATGTTACTGTACACTCACCTAGTGTGGTTGTGAAAGTCACAACCAACACAGAAAGCACACAGATAATAGGCGGATGCCGCAGCCCCACGTGTGGATGTCTTCAATGCTGGAGAGTAGAAGGGGTTAAAGGATGAAAAAAAATAAAAAATTTGTTGACTTAATGATAGATTTTATTCCATAGTTCTACGCGTTTCAAGGTGAGGACCTCTTCTTCAGGACCACAAAAATCAGAAAAATCAACAATACATCAATATACAACATACATATTGTTGATTTTTCTGGTTTTTTTTGTGGTCCTGAAGAGGAGGTCCTCACCTCGAAACGCGTAGACCTATAGAATAAAATAATCTTTCATTAAATCAACAAAATATTTTTTTTTTCATCCTTTGGCGACAGCGCGGCTTTAACCCCTTCTACTCTTCAGCATTGAAGATACAAATGGAAACCTGAAAGACATAAAAAGAGAGCTTGTCCCTCATTCACAAATTTTTCTAGACTGTATGGGCTGCATTTCTAACGCACCCCCATCACGTGACAGAAATGACTCGTACCTAGAAGGAGCCCATACAGTCTAGCATCTACCAAGGCCAGGGAGGGAATAGATGGCAAACTCCCAGCCACATATTAGCTATTCAGCAGCTGCTGGCAATCAAAAAGCTGTACATTTCTGTAAATAAACTTGCCTGTATTTCAGAATATATACATCCTAGCTGAAAACTAAAGGTATGTATAGAATCAGCATGATAGCGCCAGTATAGCACTGGCTTTAGTTTATATAGGAAAATCCTGGTGGCTGGTTCTCTTTAAGCTGATGTCCTAGCACTGTAACAGGTTTTTTTCTAATATGGTAAGGGGTATCGGCCAAGCCGGAGACCTATTGGACCCCACTTATCAACTTTTCTAAGTACATGTGTGACGCCCTGGACTAGCCAGGTAGTCACAGACATAACAAGACACACACCCCTTCCCCTGAATAGTTCACACTAGTCAGACAAAAACCCTTGTTGCCTCCCTCCAGGGTCTGATGTCCACACCAGGTGGGGCGGAGCCAGGCGGTTGGCCCCACCCACCGAGGAGTTCACAGGCCTGGAGGCGGGAAAAGAGACAGATTAAGTTTGGAGGTGAAAGTGAGAGGTCAGAAACTGTTGGTGTCTGGGTTAGGGGCCCAGACACAAACAGCAAGGTTGGCAGACGGTGGTGGCCGTCTGTAGGGGTTAGTGGATCTCTGCGGAACCGTAGGACCGGGGTCGGGCAGTGGCCCGCCGGTACCGAACCGGGGAGCAGAGTGAAGCTAAGCACAAAGGCAGGGCCATCGGACCCCGACTAGGCTTGGAGCCGCCGACAACGGTCAAATCCGAAAGTGTCCGGAGCCCCAGGGGTTTCCTAACAACCAAGACCCCACAGAAGGCAACAGTCTACACCATATGGATATACAGCCACCGCCACCGGCTAGAGATCCAAGGGCCAGCGCCTGCGGGCAAAACGGGCTCCTCCGGTACCTATACGCCGGGGAGCGGACTACCGGTGGGCAACCACAGGAGTCAGAACATTCTAACAAGGTGCAGGGAAAGACAGCTACCATCACCCTGTCCGGAGAGAGCACAAACACTGCAGCCGGCTGCGGGACCCGTCCATCCAGCCGTTTGGTTTACCAGAGACTCTGTGCATCTGTGTCTGAGTGAGTACCACAGTGCCATCCGGCACCGCGCCGCGCTGCCCCTGCAACCCTGCACCCCAGCCATCCAGCCTCCCCGTCACACCACCGGGCCCCGGGATCACCAACCCCTACCCACGGAGAGGACAACATCCTAGCTGCTCCCTACCATCACTCCCGGGATCCCCGTCACCAGCAGCGGTGGTGCCCATCATCACCACGACCCGTGGGTGGCGTCACAAACTATCTCCCAAAACAAACCACCTCCTTTTCACTCGTGGGCGAGGAGCGCTGCTCGAGTCCCCGGATACGGCCCACCGCTCGAGCCACCAAGCAGCAGCAGACCCGAGCGTAGCGAGCGCGGACCCTCCGCCCGCGACACATGCATGCACACAGCAATTTATCATCTGTGACCAGTTAAAGGGTTTGTCCAGGGTGAAATATCTGTTTTTCCACTATTGGCCATGTTAATGCAAAGAAATTACCTTTCTAATACTTTGTCAGTAAGACGTCTTGGCATTTGTGCTTAGTTTTTGTGAAAGAAATCTACTTGATGTCACAATTGTTTTCATGCACACAGTACAATAACCTGGTGCGATGCACAGGTGGCACGCTGGTGTGTTCGCCCTGTGTCGGGCATTTCCTGCCAATGTACTGTGATAATATTCTCCATGACATACAGCAATGTGACAGGACTCCATGCTGCCGAGTCCTGAGCCCAATGATCAAATATGCTAATATCTTTTACAGCAGATGTGTAGGATATGGCTTCCAGCAGAAAACGTCTTTGAAACATTTTGACACATGTCACATGGCTTCATGCTCAATTTCTGACAAAAACATGACAGCAAGAGTAAACACAATAATGTTACGAAAGTGGAAATTGCCCGTGTACAGCGTTACAGGAATCACTGTTATGTCTTGGCGCAATAAAAGTGATAAAGTAGCAAAAATTTTTTTATTTCTCTAAATCCTCTGGGGATACCAAATGTCATGAGTGTGTCACGGCCTGACGTGATCTCGGGGGGATCTGGGAATAGAAGGTCACAGCGTATTGTTGATCGCAGATCCGCTTTAGTGCTCGCTCATTGTTTACCCTGAGTTTAAGCTTATTTAATTCCATCCTGTAATGAAGGGGTTAAGGTTCATTTCTATCCTGCAGTGATCTAACAGGTAGTTGTAACCTTAGCTGCAACCACTCCCTTCTGCTATAAATATCCACTCCTCACTCCTCCCTATGCTGGCTATAGCTTATACCTATCCTGTCCACTTTGAAGGAGCTGGAAAAAGCTGAGGTGTTGCTTCTGTTACAGCTGAGAAGTTCCTGCTGGAGTTATATTTGTTGTGTCTTCCCCTCCTGTTTGTCTTACCTAACTTGTGTTGCCTTATTTCAGTAGTGAGACTAGCGTCTCGCTGGCCTTCACCAGTTGGGGTAAGTTTAGGGCCAGCAATGGCCTAGGCACGTGACGGCACACGAGGAGAAGGACCTATCTAGGAATGTTAGGGCATGCAGGGATCAGACTAGGTCAGTGTTAGGAGGTGAGTCCGCTCCCCACTTCCTGCTCCCTAGGGCCAGGGCCTTCTGTTGTATTGCTCCCCTGGTGTTTCCTCTGTGTTGTACCACTCGCCAGAAGTCCCCTAATACCTGGCATGACAACTGCAGTTACAGCGTGACATGGCACTTTTAGAGTTTGTTGCATTTATTAAAAAAGTGCCATGACCAAAAAAAGTAAAATTATTTTTTCTTTATGGCTTTCACCTTATGGTTTAAATAATTGTATGTTTTTGATAACGTACACTTTTTATGGATTTCTGTATAATGTATAGCACTTTTATATGTTGTTGCCAAACTCTAGGACAAGAATTAGTTAAGTGTTCGGACAGGCCCACAATGGGAGTGGTTAGTTCCTAGGGAAAGAGATGGGTCCTTCTAGAACAGTGTTTCTCAACTCCAGTCCTCAAGACTAGAGATGAGCGAACCGGTCGAGGTTCGGCTCGAGTTCGGTTCGTCGAACGGAGGTACTGTTCGAGTTCGGTTCGACGAACCGAACTCGAACCGCATAGGAAACAATGGCAGGCATTCACAAACACATAAAAACACCTAGAAAACACCCTCAAAGGTGTCCAAAAGGTGACAAACAACTCACAACACAACACAAGCACATGGGAAAGTGACAAGGACATATACTCATGCGAAAACAAAAGAGCTGGACAAGGAAAAAGAGGAGGAGACACAGATATAGGCATGGCACGCCCTTCTAAAATCATGTAAAACACCGAAAGGTGACTCCAAGCGGAGTCTCCCTTTTTTCCAAAAATTGGGCCCCACACACACCCACCCCTTCAGTGGCAGCAGTTGTGCCCCAGTTGTACACTTCACAGCTAGATTTGCATCAAGCACATTCAAAAATACGCCATACTTAACCGTCCCCAGGAGGACACCGGGGTAGGTAGCTAAGTCTTTCCTGATCCCAGCTCTGTTCATCTTGGCTCCTTTTAAAAAACACAGCAAGCAAGGGTTACTCCAAGCGGAGTCTCCCTTTTTTTAAAAAATTGGGCCACACAGACACCCCATCAGTGGCAGCACTTGTGCCCTAGTTGCAAACAGGATGTTTTGATTTGCATCAAGCACATTCCAAATCCACAAGCCTTTACTCTCCCCAGGATGACACAGGGGTAGTAAATTCCTTGTGGATCCATGACTTGTTCATTTTGATGAACGTTAGTCTGTTCACATTGTCACTGGACAGACACGTGCGCTTATCTGTCAGCACACACCCAGCAGCACTGAAGACACGTTCAGAGACAACGCTGGCAGCTGGACACGACAAAATTTCCAAGGCGTAACTGGAGAGCTCTGGCCATTTTTCAAGATTTGAAGCCCAAAATGAGCAAGGCTCCATTTGCAAAGTCATGGCATCAATCTTCATTTGGAGATACTCCTGTATCATCCTCTCCAGACGTTGACTATGTGTCAGACTTGTTGTCTCTGGTGGCCTTGCAAAGGACGGTCTAAAAAAATTATGAAAAGATTCCATAAAATTGCTGTTACCAGCACCAGATACGGTGCTACTGGTACGGGTAGACTGTTGAAGATGACGAGACCGTCCCATGTTTGTCAAGTTACAACTGGGAGATTCACTTCCTGCACCTGCACGGTTGTTTGGTGGAAAAGCCGAGCTAAGATCGAGTAACAGCTTCTGCTGATACTCCTGCATACGTGCGTCCCTTTCTATGGCTGGAATTATGTCACAAAATTTGGACTTGTACCGGGGATCTAATAGTGTGGCAAGCCAGTAGTCATCATCACTTCTAATTTTGACAATACGAGGGTCATGTTGGAGGTAGTGCAGCAAGAAGGCGCTCATGTGTCTTGCGCAGCCATGCGGACCAAGTCCACGCTGTGTTTGTGGCATAGAGCTGCTAACCGTTCTTTCTTCCTCTGACATCTCCCCCCAACCTCTTTCAACTGAAATTTGACCAAGGTCTCCTTCATCCGCTGAGTCTTCCATGTCCATGGACAGTTCGTCCTCCATTTCTTCATGTTCTCCTGCACCTTCCTCAACATTTCGCCTGCTACCATGCGCCCTTGTTGATCCCTGTCCCCCATGGTCACATGCCTGCCGCGTTGGTGATGATGAACGTCTGGACCTTGGTGATGTTGTTGTGTCTTGCGCATATGAATCCTCCTGTAGTTCCTCCCCTTCCTGTTGTCCCACCCCCTGACTCCGAATAGTGTTTAGCGTGTGCTCCAGCATGTAAATGACTGGAATTGTCATGCTGATAATGGCATTGTCAGCGTTAAACATATTCGTCGCCATGTCGAAACTGTGCAGAAGGGTGCATAGGTCCTTGATCTGAGACCACTCCATCAGGGTGATCTGCCCCACCTCTGCTTCTCGTTGGCCCAGGCTATACGTCATGACGTATTGCACCAGGGCTCGGCGGTGCTGCCACAGTCGCTGTAAGATGTGGAGAGTCGAATTCCAGCGTGTCGGCACATCGCATTTCAGGCGATGAACCGGCAGGCCGAAAGACTTCTGGAGCGATGCAAGTCGCTCAGCTGCGGCGGTTGAATGGCGGAAGTGAGCAGACAGTTTTCGTGCCCTGGTCAGAAGGCCATCTAGGCCGGGATAGTGTGATAAAAATTGCTGGACAACAAGGTTCAACACGTGAGCCATACAAGGCACGTGTGTCACCTTGCCCAGGCGAAGGGCCGCACCCAGGTTTGCAGCATTGTCGCACACGGCCTTTCCAGGCTGCAGGTTAAGTGGAGACAACCATTTACCAAACTCAGTCTCCAGAGCTGCCCACAACTCAGCCGCTGTGTGACTCTTATTCCCAAGACATGTCAAGCTAAAGACCGCCTGATGCCGTTGCGCTCTGCTGCCAGCATAGTAATGAGGGGTGCGTGATTCCTTCTGCGCAGTGAGAACGCTGGTGGCCTGACCAGGCAGGCTTGGGGCGGAGGTGAAGGACCCAGATGAGGTGGAGGAGGCAGAAGCAGTGGCGGAACTTGGACAGACAGAGGATTGACACACAAGTCATGGGGACGGCAAGACTTGTGCAGCAGACCCTTCATCATCTATCACCATAGTTACCCAGTGCCTAGTCAGCGACATGTAACGTCCCTGTCCATGCTTACTGGTCCAAGTATCGGTGGTGAAATGCACCCGTTGACACACAGAGTTTCTCAAGGAAGCGGTGATGTTGTGTGCGACATGCTGGTGTAGCGCGGGCACACCTTTCTTAGAGAAGTAGTGGCGACTGGGCATCTGGTACTGGGGCACAGCGACAGACATAAGGTCTCTAAAATCCTGTGTGTCCACCAGGCGAAAAGGCAGCATTTCGGTAGCCAAGAGCTTACAGAGGAATAAAGTCAACCTCTTAGCTTTGTCATGGGTCGCAGGAAATGGCCTTTTATTTGTCCACATCTGAGGGACAGAGATCTGGCTGCTGTGTGTAGACGGTGTTGAGTAGGGTGTCCCTGGAAAAATGCAGCTTTGTGAGGAAAGTGCAGGCGTAGACATGATGTTGCCTTCATCCAACGTTGGTGCTATCGATGTCTGAGAGAGCTGTACACACGCACTTGTTTCCCCTTCCAAACCAACTGACGACCTACCAAGCAAACTGCCTGTTGCGGTTAAAGTGGTGGAAGTTGTGCGTGGAAAACCAGGTGTGACAGCTGTCCCCACAGTCCTAGAAGATGAAGAGCGCGCGGATGCACTGGAAGGGGCAGGCCGTGGATGGTTCGCTCCGCTAGGCCGCATTGCAGCACGGTGAGCTTCCCACCGGGACATATGATATTTATTCATGTGACGATTCATGGAAGAAGTTGTCAAACTGCTGAGGTTTTGAGCTCTACTAACAGAATCATGACAAATTTTACAGATCACATAATTTGGGCGATCTTTTGCTATGTCAAAAAAGGACCAGGCTAGGCAAGGCTTAGAGGGCATGCGACCTGTTGATCCACCCCGACTAGTGCTCAGAGGCAGAGTGGTGGCTGAGGATGCAGTTGTAGACGTGCTACCAGTACTCCGACTCTGTCCAGGAAGGCGAAAGGTAACTTCGTCATCAGTTGCATCCTCCTCCACCACCTCTGTTGACCTCCTCGAGTGCCTGACTGTGGGTTGACAGTAGGTGGGATCTAGAACTTCCTCATCAATTGTTGTGTTTGCACTCCCCTCACCCTCAGACCGAGCCTCTTCTTGCCCTGACCGAATATTTAAGTTGTCATCCCAATCTGGTATCTGCGTCTCATCGTCATCAGTATGTTCTTCATTGTCTATAACAACAGGTGTTACAGTTGGTGAAAAAGGGTCAACATTATGCTCAGAAACTTGGTCCTCACGGACTGAATCAGAGTCACAAAGGTTCTGGGCATCACTGCAGACCATTTCCTGGTCTGTACTCACTGTAGCTTGGGAGCAGACCTCTGATTCCCAGGCTATAGTGTGACTGAACAGCTCTGCAGACTCAGCCATCTCAGTTCCACCATACTGTGCAGGGCGGATGGAGACTTCAGAGCTGGGAGAAAGCAAGTTTGATTGTGATGGCAACTCAGAGGACTGGTGTTTTTTTTATGCGGTAGTTGAGGTGGCGGAGAGGGCACTTGTTGGACCACTTGAGATCCATTCAAGCATTTTCCTTTTTTGGCCATCATCTACCTTTGTTCCAGTTGTCCGTGTCCGTAAAAAAGGGAGCACATCGGATTGTCCACGGTAAGTAGTAGACATCTTACTTTTGCTGGAAGATGGTCTATCTTCAGCAGATGTTAATGGAGCTTTGCCACCTTCCCCACGGACAAACCCTTTTTTTCCTTTTCCAACACGCCTCTTACCCTTTCCACCAGCATCTGTCATTTTGCCACTCATTTTGATTGCGACAAGATTGTGCACTTAAAATGTGGTAGTAAAAATTGAGAGGTGGTGTAGATTGCAGCGGTGGTCTAGCTTTATTAACAGCAGAAGAAACAACAATAATTATCACTGACAATGCAACTACGGCCCTTAAACTGGCAGCAGTGTTTGCTAGTATAATGGCTTAGTAACAATGAGTTTGAGTGTGCAATGCAGGCAGAGGTGCTGCAAATATCTTTGCACTTGTGGGACGATACAGAAGTCCAACAGCCACTTTTATGATGCCACTAAGTTCACTCAGTGTTTGCTAGTATAATGGCTTAGTAACAATGAGTTGGAGTGTGCAATGCAGGCAGAGGTGCTGCAAATATCTTTGCACTTGTGGGACGATACAGAAGTCCAACAGCCACCTTTAGGATGCCACTAAGTTCACTCAGTGTTTGCTAGTATAATGGCTTAGTAACAATGAGTTTGAGTGTGCAAAGGGCAGGAGGGTACAGTGGCAGGGTTGTGGGTCTCTGGGTAGAGGAAAGGAAGCCTGCCTTTCTATCCCTCCTAATGGGGAAATGCAGCGAGGAAATCCCTGACCTTAGCTACACAGACGCTGTCACTTGTGTAGCTGTTAAACTCTGTTTCCACGGACCTGTCACCTATGGAGCGTACACAGCAGTATCGGCGATAGGAGCTGCGCCAGTGATGACTGACACCAAGGACGCAGAAGGCAGATAATGGCGTGCTGGAGGAAAATATCCGGTTTTATAATGCAGGGACATGTGACATGGACATCCTATCACACATGCCGTTGCTTCTCTGGCTTCTCTGGCTAAAAGTCCACTTAGCTGTGTGTGTGCCTGGGATTGGCTGACATGCTGGCCTGCCCCACTACACGCGCGCGCTTAGGGAAGGAAGACAAGTGTATAGTGTGCGGGAACAGCGCATTCCGATCACTGCTGCTGATCGCCATTATCCCAGCAGCAGTGATCGGAATGCGCTGTTCCCGCACACTATACACTGAAATTTCATAATGGTGTGAGTCACAGAGTGACTTACACTATTACAGCGGAAAGCCAGCTAGTAATTAGCTGGTCTTTTTGCTGCTAGAACCGTTCTCGAACGTATCTAGAACTATCGAGCTTTAGCAAAAAGCTCGAGTTCTAGTTCTATATAGAACAGCCCCCAAAATCACTCAAGCCGCGAACTGGAGAACCTCGAACCGCGAACCGCGCTCAACTCTACTCAAGACCCACCAACAGATCATGTTTTCAGATTTTCCTTAATCAGATTTTCAAGCTTTCATTAATGTTGCACAGGTGATGGAATTATTCCTTGTCTAATATTGAGGAAAACCTGAAAACATGATCTGTTGATAGGTCTTGAGGACTGGAGTTGAGAAACACTGTTCTAGAAAGTTTGTGATGGGCCCAGTGTGTGACAGATATGGATGGATAGTCTGTAGGTCATCAAGGTTGCATGCAGTTGGTGATCTGTGGCAGTAAAAGAAGAAATGAGAGCAGATTGGAAGAAGCGAGATCTTGAAGTGCTAACCAAGAACAGAATGCAAGACAATACAATACTGAGAAAAGAGACAGACCTTCTCATGAAGTGACCCCAGGGAGAAGGTTCTGTAGGATCGGACTTTAGCAGTAAGGCCCCATGTCTAAAAGGTTTTGGGTTAGGACAGACTGATACATAAATGAAGTTGGCTTTGCTGGGCGAGTCTTCTCAAACGTCCTAAAGCGCAAGGCTCGTCTCTAGCTCTACTGGTAAACCCTGACCAGCTCCTCCGATGAGAAGATACATGGATATGGAAGCGCCTGGGAGCGCAATAATCTATTATGCCCAAAGTGGCAAAACCCATGACCCCTCCTCTACAAGGAGATTGGACGTTTTGCCGCAGAAAGGGAAAATGATTGACACGAATTGGATTGTAGCGTTAGGCTGGGATGTGGTGGAACTGCAAATGTGTCTGCATATGCTTTGAAAAACTGAAATGTGTTAGAAGATGTGAGCCCGCTATCTCGTGTATAACGTTGATGAGGAACGGGTGTTAAGTGCGGTTGATTGAATTGAACTGATGGTCTCCTTGAGAAAGCGAGTCGTCATTTGGTCCTGGCCAGCCGATGCCTACGGCAACATGCAGCCTACATGAGTGTACAAGCCCACACGACACAAGTCCCACACACCCATCCAGGACCATGGAATATGAAACTAATTTCTAATACTTCTAAAAAAAAAACCTGAAACACTCCAACCTTTTATAAAGTCACCACATCACATCACCTTAGACACCAGATACACTAATATATATAATGTCACGGGGTCCGTCTCCCATATCACACAATCAACAAAGCGAGAGATGAGTGAACAATCCAAAGAATATTCCATGCAATCCAGAATGTCCAAAAAATAATCCACCAACCAGTGGGTAAAGTAGTCCAGTAATGGAATAAATGTCCCGGCGATCAGTCAAAATCCTCCAGCAGTCTTTTTCCAAAGAAATCAGGGTTTCCAATGGCTCTCTGGGGTGGCAGCTTCTTCCTCAAAGGATCAATCTTCCTCCTTCTCTCTTGTCTTTCTCAGCCAGAATGAATAATGTAAGAGGTAAACAAAGTTTGAGTGGATTACAGGCACCCTCCCCCTGACCTGGGGGCAGAAGCACTGCAGGGGGTCATAACCCTGCAGACAGGACAAATAATGCATAGCATGGACAGAGCACCACACCTAAAATACGAACCTACACAAAATGATACACAGCCCACCATATTCCACCATCACAATATATATATATTAGTGTGACTCCCTGGGCGTTATGCGTTATAGTGTGCTATGGCAGTAACACAGGGCCCCAACAGTTCATATAGAGGGAACATAAGGCTTTTATTTCTACCCTGCTGGATTCTACAGATAACATCATATGGCAGATATATTACATCATGTGACCTAATAAAGGCTGGGCGCTAACTAATACAACATTACTTTGTCTGACACTACTAGTGGTGTATATGGGTCTGACTCTCCGGTCACAGGCCCCCAGCTGCACCACATTGCACACCCATGCACTGACTTCAGTCAGTGCACACACACAGCCCCCTGCAGTGGCTGTCTCCCCCTGAGACTGTCTCTCTCTCTGTCATGCCATGTGCTCAAACACTCACATTATATGCTATGAGCCCTACCCACAAGTGCTCAGTTCCCCCGCAGCACCTCCACAGGACAAATAAAGCATTACACATTGCCCACTGGAAACAAATTACTGTTTCTGCACAGTCATGCTGAGTACTAGTGTGTTTTGCTCTTTTTAGCTTCTAAACAATGGCCATGACACCATTGTGCCAATATTTAACATTCAATCTACTTTCTTTCATAGTATTCCCTTTTTTTTGTAATGTTTTCATTCATCTGCACCATTTTTTAGCTATTCAGGTGAGCCCTAATTAGTAGACGCTGGGCATATTACGTAATTTATTTTAATGATTATGTTTGATCTATTAAGTGAACCTCTGCTTTCATCCAGCACTTGTTAAAAAGGGGGAAAAATGATCTCTACGTAGAGCGCACGCTCTGCCGTGGTACATGTCGGCTGAGATCATACACAGGCAGCAGCAAGAAGAGAAAAGACAACTTTGATGTCTTTTGCAAACCATCTTAGCTTAGGGGTCTGTAATGATCCTTCATTATTTCCCAGTGACTATAAATTGCTAAGTTAATATATCTATATGGCATGTAGCTAGAACGGTTTGGTTTTGGGAGCCACACGTTGGTGTAATGCTGGCCAACCATAAAAGATGGCCAATTTTTTAAGCCAACATTTCCGCTGGCTCCACTGTAACTATGCACGCTGCCTGGGCTGTTCCATCTCAAAATCCGTAGACGAGGCACAGAGTGATTAAGGGTAAACCTGAATTATTATTTTTTTTTCTCCAGACGAAATAACCCAAGTTTATCAAATCCTTTGTACTCCAATACACAGTTAAGGCCCATATAGCTAGGCCAATGAACGGGGAGGGAGCATTCTTAGAAATGCTCATTTCGGCTCTACTAGACTTTCCTAAAAACGCCCGACGAACAAGTAAAGGGCAAATTCGATGAGTGAACCAAAACTCAAACTCACAGCGATAACACACAAAGGTATAGACAATACGAGATCAGGAAGAAACTAAATGAAGGCAGGAATTAATCGTACAACACACCAAACAGCACACAAAAGCTCACCAATAACTAGATAACCAAGAACAAGGACCAGGATCACATAAAGCTATCATTGGAATGGGAGAACAGGCTCCACCATCTTAAAAAGGTCAGAGACAACTGTGATAGGCTTCCTGCAACATGTGACTCAAGCAGTAATCCACAGGCTAGCAGAAATTAACTCCTGCAAGCCCGATTACTAACAAGAGCACAGCTGGTCCACGCCCGAGCCTGTCTGTGCAGCTCAAAGCAGCATCATGTAAGTGTCCTACTCTTCTGTGTGAACAGCGTCAGATGTAGCCCTGACACTAGGCAAGTTTTGAGCCAGACCGCATGTGACAGCTATATGTAATTTGGTTTAAACCTCATTACTATGAATCTTATGGCTTGAAAACCTTTTCTAAATGTTCATTTGACCAAAGCACGGCCAGAAAAGTATATTTGCTGAAGGCAAAGGGATCTATCAATGAAATTGCTAATATGTATCCATAGACCCTGCAGAGAGGTACATAATACAAGGATTCACAAGACACCAAATTGGGAATCATAGGGTCATGCACTGTTCCCCAGGCCCTGCATTCGGCATAACACAAAGGGACACAAATATTTAAACTGAAATAACAAGTTAAGCCCCATGCACATTAGACAAATACCAGCAGATATACCAATATGGACCGGCTTAAGCGGGCTTTACACGCTACGACATCGCTCAAGTGATCTCGTTGGGGTCACGGAATTTGTGACGCACATCCGGTCGCTTTAGCGATGCCGTTGCGTGTGACATCTATGAGCGATTTTGCATCGTCGCAAAAACGCTCATCAGTGACATGGGGGTCCATTCTCAAATATCATTACTGCAGCAGTAACGAAGTTGTTCCTTGTTCCTGCGGCAGCACACATCGCTCCGTGTGACACCGCAGGAACAAGGAAGCTCTTCTTACCTGCCTCCCGGCCACAATGCGGAAGGAAGGAGGTGGGCGGGATGTTTGACCCGCTCCTCTCCGCCCCTCCATTTCTATTGGGCGGTGGTTCAGTGACGCAGCTGTGACGTCGCTGTGACGCTGAATGAACCGCCCCCTTTGAAAGGAGGCGGTTCGCCGGTCACAGCGACGTCGCAGGGGAGGTAAGTCGGTGTGATGGGTCCGGGCGATGTTGTGCGACATGGGCAGAGATTTGCCCGTGTCGCACAACCGATGGGGGCGGGTACCCACGCTGGCGATATCGGTACCGAGATCGCAGTGTGTAAAGCGGCCTTTAGTCGACAGTCTTAGGCCCCCTTCACATGTCCGTGAAAAATGTTTGTGTTTTGCACAGCTGTGTTGAGGGTGCGTATGGGCCATCTGTGTGCTGTGATTTTGGCACACTATTGTTCACCCTGTGCTATCCATGATAGCACACGGAGAGCAGGAACTTTTTACTCACCTGTCCCTGTTGCTGATGTCTCCGGTGCTGCTGTCCATGGCGCTGATGTCTAGACGCTGATGTTTTGGCGCTGTGGTCACACTTGCTTCCGGGTCCATGGTGCAGTAAATATTCATGAGTATGAACGGGCCTGGAAACAAGTGACAGCAGCGCCGAAGACAGCATCGCTGGAGACCGGAGAGTATAGAAAATCATTTTATTTCAAAGATGCGTATTTTCTCCGGTACGTGTCACACGGATCACATCAGTGTTTGGTTCGTGCCATGTCAGTGCTAACAGAAAAAAGCAGACTTGTCTCTGTGCGGAATGCATGGACACACGTGCTCCATATGGACACACGGTCCTTGTGTAAACGCTGATGTGTGTGCAGACCCATTGATTTAATGGGTCTGCGTATGTCCGTGTCTCCAGTACGTATGAAAACGGACATCATACGTACCGGAATCACTGACGTGTGAAGAGGGCCTTAACGTGTATTGGTGGCCACAAGATCTTCACCGATAGAAGATATCGGGGGATATAACAAAACCAGCATGCCCAGTTTTGGACTGCCAATCCTTTCAAGCATGCTGCCAGAAGAGTTTGACGGCCACAGACAGTAAAGGGCTTTTATTCAAGAACAATATATGGGCCCATTGCAGCCCAAGAGCTCATAAAAATGCAAAATTGCACCTGCTTTGGATTTGGAAATTGGCCCCCAACCTCTTGGGCTCTTCTGCGGCTGCACAGGTTGCACCAATGAGCTCCATCACAGAGGACGCAGGACACTCGTGTGTATGGGAAAGTCAGTCCATGTGGCTGCTAACAGAGCGACATCTATCTAAAGTGTATAGGGGGGCCTTCAGAGTTTTCCTTTTAGACAGGTTTAATAAATCTGATTGTGTGTTCGTTTTACGTGGACTATTCCTTTAAGACCTGATTTCTTACCTCCATGTAGAATAATAATAAAAGTAAGCTCTCTATGTATTTTCTTTTATTTCCCACCATCAGTTGTGTTAAATTCTTCTCTTTTGACACCTTTAAATGATCAATAAGAATAATGTTGAAGAGCAAATTAACAGCGTGAATATTAAGTGCCCCCCACTCGCCCGTCGCCGCGCAGTTCTCGTTGATCTCCTGTAGAAAACGATATTGATTATTATGCATCTAAAGTGTTTTCCGTGCAGCTTTATAATTATGCGCAGGCAATTGTTGATCGAAACAGCTATTGAGAGACCCGACGCCTGCTGAGACAATAGAAAAATCAACTCTGTATTAAGTGAAGGAGAGAAATTACCTATTTTAATGGATAACATTAGAAACATTAACCATATGTACTTAATTATATCACGTATTTGAAGGGTTTAAGAGGTTGCATCTCACTTTTTTTATGCAAGTGTCGCGGGCGGGGAGGGGGCTGCTGCTGCTGCTTCGCTCGCTGCTCGGTGGCTCGAGCGGTGGGCCGGATCCCGGGGCCTCGAGTGGCGCTCCTCACCCGTGAGTGAAAGGGGGGTGGTTTGGTTTAGGGATATTGTCCGTGACGCCACCCACGGTTGTGGTGAGGTTGTGACACCACCGCTGCTCTGGACGGGGATCCCGGGAGCGATGACAGGGAGCAGCTTGGATGTTGTTCTTCTCTCCATGGGTAGGGGGGTTGGTTGTCCCGGGGCCCGGTGAGGGAGGGATGGCAGGCGGTTTCCGGGGCCTGGTGAGGTGCAGGGTCGCGGGGGCAGCGCGGTGCCGCACGGCATGGTGGTACTCACTCAGCCAATGACAAAGGCAAAGTCTCCGGTAAAACAAACGGCTGGATGGACGGATCCCACAGACGGCTGCGGTTGTTCTTCTCCCGGTAGGTTGGTGGTGACTGCCTTTCCCTGCACGTGTTATGTTCTCGGTTTCGGTGGCTTCCCACCAGTAACCCGCTCCCCAGCTTGGATGGATGCTGAGGGAGACCCTTTTGCCTGCAGGCTCTGGCCCTGGGAACTGTAGCCTTGGTGGTGACTGTATTTCCCTTCACGGTTTGAGCTGTTGTCTTCAATTGGGTCTTGACTGCTGGGAAACCCCGGAGGTTCCCTTTGCTAACGGATTTGACCGGTTTTACGGCGACTCCTAGCCTGGTCGGGGTCCGTAAGCCCTGCCGAATGGTGCTGGCTTCTCTTCGTTCCCCGATCCGGTACCGGCGGGCCACCGCCCGTCCCCGGTCCTTACGGTTCACGTCAATCAGCCTCTCCTGCAGACGGTCACCATTGTCTGCCAACCTTGCTGTATGTGCCCGGGCCACGCACCCGGACACCGTCAGTCTCCTCTACTACCATTTCACTTCTCCTCTCCTTCACTCCTCAACTGATCTCACTTCCTTTTCCCGCCTCCAGGACTGTGAACTCCTCGGTGGGTGGGGCCAACCGCCTGGCTCCACCCCCTGGTGTGGACATCAGCCCCTGGAGGGAGGCAACAAGGATTTTTGTTTGACCTCGATGTGCCTAGCCGTGGTGTGGGGTGTGTTGTTGTACCTGTGACGTCCTGGCTTGTCCAGGGCGCCACACAAGAGCTCACAGCTCCTCCTGTTTGATGACCTCCAGCTTAAAGGGGGAACGGTAAGATTGACAGTTGTTACATGTCACGAGTGACAGTCATGTGGTTTCTGGCCATAGAAGGTCACAGCATTTGGCTGCGCACAATGCTCCATGACTTTCCATTGTTCTTGCGGTCAGTATTCATTGGTATAGGTAGCTTTCCTGCTGGATTTATCTCTCCCCCTTTTGGTTCCAGCAGGAGCACGGTTTCCACCCAGCTGCTGAACATCAGCCGCATTTTCTTGGTGCTTATGTGACGCCCTGGACCCCAGGTGTCACAGGTAACAACACCCACCACATTACACACACACCCGCACCCCTTGTGAGGACACACTCGTCACCCGAAAGGGAGACCTGATGCCTCCCTCAGGGCCGGTAGGGCACACCAGGTGGGCGGAGTCAGGCGGAAAGACACGCCCACTGAGGAGACTACTGTCCTGAGGCAGGAAATACAAGAACAGTGTAGAGTATGACAGTGACAGGAGGTGTAAAGGAGAGAAACTGTCAGGGACCCAGGTTGGAGCCTGGGACCCTTGAACCGTCAGGCAGGCAGACGGTGGTGGCGCCTGCAGGAGTACCAGTACAGCAACCGGCGGAACCGTAGGGACCGGGCCTAGGTTGGAGCCCGCCGGCCCTGAACCGGGGAGTCAATCGTGTACCGGAGCACCAGAAAGCAGGTACTCAGACCCCGTCCTAGCTTAGAAGCCACTGAGTTTAGGCAAATTAACTGATTGCAGTCTGGACCTCACGGGTTCATCCTCACCCAAAGTCCCGAAAGAAGGCAACAGCCCACCGATACCGGGTGAGAGCCACCGCCAAGGGCCAAACATCCGACGGACCAGCGCCTGCGGGCAACCGAGGGTTCCTCCGGCAGCTCATCGCCGGGGAGCGGGCTACCACTGTCCAGGCAGGGGAGCCAAAAACCACAACAAGAGGTGCAAGGGAAAGGGGCCACCATCAACCTCACAGGGGGACACAAGCAGCCGGCTGCGGGACCTGACCATTCCCGAACTTTGGTTTACCAGTGACTCTGAGTGTGAATTAATCGTGCGTACACCAGTGCCATCCGGGCACGACACTGCACCGCAGCACAGCACCCCGCACCCTGACAACAACACCGTCGCCAGTCCCCCACCGGGCCCCGGGACACATCGCCCCTACCCACGGAGGGGCTGACATCTAGGCTGCGGCCGCAACACCGATCCCGAACGAGCCCCCTTCACTCCAGCCGCAGCGGTGGTGCATCCCGTCACCACGAACCGTGGGTGGCGTCACGAGCCGTTAGACGACAACGCGCCCCCCCCGGCTGCGCGCCTCGTCCCACACCACCACCACCCCACTGCCTCCCCTTAACAGAGCGACGTGGCCCCCGGTCCGGAGGCGCTCGTGCCACCGACAACCCGAGCCCGGACCTCGAGCGGCTCGGCCCGAGCAGCGGAGAGCGGCCGAGCTCCTCCCAGGGCAGTACACTTAAATAACCCTTCCTTCCTTGCACTGGTGCTGGTGATGTTTTCAGTTCATTCAAGCCTTGGATGCAAGCAGGTGGCTTTTACTCCTCTGTGGTATCTTTGCTGAAAACTTTGCTGAAGTTCTACCTGCATCATCTGTAGATAAAAGTAGTTCATGCATGTTCACCCCTGTGTGTCCTCCCTTTGTCGTCTATAGTGTTTAGTGATCTTGATGAAGAGTTCATCCCATCCGTTCTCTATTTAAGGGCCAGCACTAGGGATACCTAGGGTCAGGTATCCGGCTCGGCGCATAGGTGCGGAACCTATCTAGGGTGATGAGGGACCCCAGGAACCAGCAGTTGGTTTGGTCAGGGGTCATCATCTTCCTTTCCTTTTAAACAAAGGGTTTCACTTCCTTTTCGGCGTCACTTGGTACTCCCCCGTACCTAGCATGACACCGCGTGGAAGAAAGGAAGGGGCATTAAAGTGTAAAGGAAAAATTCCATAGTTTCAGAAATCACCTTCTTAACAATGAATGTCTGCTGAAATCTCAAATCAAGAGTTACTGAATGCTATCCAGGAAGAAATTAGACCAAACAAAATAAAGTTGGTATAAGCTCCCCGTTCAGTAGTAATGGATACCATGTTTGGCATAGGTGGTCTCCTTGACTGGAGACTGCCCTTCCCGTGGTTGTTCCTTCCCAGTGAAAGACCTGGCTAGTTTCCTGCCATTTATTTTTATTTATATTATTTATTTATTTTTTTTCAAGCCTTTTATAGAGAACAGGAATAGGTTAATCTTTTAGTAAAATTCCTATGTATGCCACTGGCTGTGTTAAAAAAATATGCAAAAAGTCAGTGACGTATATCTATTTTGGAAATTCCTCTCAGCACCTCCTATTCTCCGACTCCATCTCTGGCAATGTCATCTGGCACGTAATGTCTCCGCCTTGAATTTGGACTTGCGCAGTTGGCCAGTCTTTCTTATCACATCTGCATTCCATTGCTTTGTATCAGTCTGCAGTTGGTGACCTTGGGTACGTATACTTTTCCTGATATGTAGAAGTAATCAGAAGACAGACTGAAACATATATCTGACATCAGCTGCAGGCTTTTAAAACTCCATCTTGCTCCTAATATACAAAAGAAAACATGGTTATAGAAAGGTATAAATATATACCTAATAAATAAATAAATAAATAAATAAAAATATATAAATATTGTACTCTTACAGTAGAGAAACATATAGAAAATTATTTTGTATTTTTACAAAAGCATAGAGCATGCAAGTGCGCACTCCTTCCCTAGGAGACTTCTGGGGAAGCTGCTAACTTATGTCTCAAGCACTAGAAAATAGAATTTTAGAAATTCCTCATTCCTTGAGAACAAAGAAGGGAGAACTTTTCAATTTTACCCATTTTGTAACTTTTGTGAATGTTGAACATGTTGCTCAACATCTTGCTGAAGAATCCTCTGAAGATTACACATTTTTAAGTGCCTTCAGTCGTGGGCCAGCTTGCCTGTGGGCACCAGTAGCTATTAGGTTTATTATGACTGATGATTTCAGTTGTGTACGATATATGTTTGATTTTCTGATATCATGTAGACTTCTCAAACCGATTTCTTCTTAACAGCAAAACTAAGACCTTGCATTGCCAACCTTAGCAGCTTTCTTAAGTTTGCCTTGCCTTCATAACAGTGCCAGACTGCAGCCATAGCACCCTAAAGCCTGCTTTACACGGTACGACCGATTGTGCGATTTCACAATCGATCGTACCCGCCCCCGTCCTTTTTGCGTCACGGGCAAATCGCTGCCCGTGTCGCACAAAGTTACTAAACCCCGTCACACATACTTACCTCTCGTGCGACCTCGCTGTGGGCGGCGAACGTCCACTTCCTGGAGTGGGAGGGACGTTCGGCGTCACAGTGACGTCACACGGCCGCCGGCCAATCAGAGCGGAGGGGCGGAGATGAGCAGGATGTAAACATCCCGCCCACCTCCTTCCTTCCACATAGAGCCGGCGGCGGCCGCGGGAGGCAGGTGAGCTGCTCATCGTTCCCGTGGTGTCACACGGAGCGACGTGTGCTACCACGGAAACGATGGGCGACTAAAGTAACCGATATTATGGAACCTAACGAGCAGTACCCGACTCACGATTTGTGAGCGATACTGCGTCGCTAGGAGGTGTCACACAGGCCGGCATCGCCAGCGATGCCGGATGTGCGTCACAAAAACCGTGACCCCGACGATCTATCGCCCGATAGATTGCCTGGTGTAAAGCAGGCTTTAGACAGCACAACACTCACATGTTCTGCCATTACAACTCATGTACAATTGCATCTCATGTACAATTGCATCTTCAGATCTGCACAGGAAAATGTGAAGTTACAGTTTGTAAAAGATGTTTTTAGATTGTCACACTGAATGTCACAATATGACTGTAGGATAGCGAGGGACAAGGGGCCTCTATGCGGTCTCTCACGCTAGGGGACCCTAGGTTGTCTCTCACCTCTGGATTACCCCTGATGGTGGAGATGCCAGAGTCCCATGCCTTGCTGTTCTCCTGAGTAAAGCTAATCTATTCCCTGAACTCCCCCCAGGGAAGCAAGGGACAAGAGTATGATGGAAACACAGATGTGACAGACAGGGATAACAGAAATTCAGTTACACAGCACACTCTCAGGAATAAACAGTAAGGAAACTAAAGGAAAAAAAACAAGAGAAGTAAGGCAGCAACAAAAGGACAACAAGAATTAACACCACATCCACACACAACAATAATTTCACAACCACCAGTATGTTTGGATAAATCCACCTCTCCAGGCCAGGTATAGACAAGCTATAGCTGGCACCATAAGAACAGTGCAGCTAACATATATAGGAGGAGAGCGAACGTGACTGGCTTCCCCACAACATGTGACGAAGGAGACTAACAAGAAGTCTAAGAGAGATTAACTCTTGCTAATGTGACGCCCTGGGCAAGCCAGGGGTCACAGGTCATAACACCACCACACCCTACACCCCAGCTAGGAACACCAAGGCTAACCAAAATTCCTTGTTGCCTTCCTCCAGGGGCTGATGTCTACACCAGGGGGTGGGCCAGGCGGTTGGCTCCGCCCACAGAGGAGTTCACAGCCCTGGAGGCGGGGAAACCAGGCAGTCAAGCTAAGGAGGAGGAAGTAGAAGGAAGTGGTAGAGGAGCTTGAGAGAGGAGTTAAAGTGGAAGACTAAGTGAGAGTAGTGACAGAAAAAGGAACAGTTAAGCAAGCCTGAAGTAGGTCCGGGTGTGTGCCCCGGACTGAGACAGCAAGGTCAGCAGACGGCGGTGACTGTCTGCAGGGGAGACTGCTTGGAGGTTGCTGGAAGGACCGAGGACGGGTGGTGGCCCGGCGGTACCGGAGCGGTATACGAAGAGCAGTCAGCACCATTGGCAGGGGCCTTTCGGATCCCGGCAAGGCTAGGAGTCGCCGTGAATTTGCCAAATCCGTTAGTGAAGGGGACCTCTGGGTCTCCCAACAACCAAGTCCCGATTTGAAGGCAACAGTCCAACCGTTGGAGAGAGACACCGCCACCGCCAGGGCACCAGTTTCTCAGGGCCAGCGCCTGCGGGCAAAGTAGAGCTCCTCCGGCCCATATCCAAGCCGGGGAGCGGGTTACCGGTGGGAACCCATCGCAACCATCATCATCTTAGGTGCAGGAAAAGGGACCGTCAACTACTGGGGAAAGCAAGTGCAGCCGTCCGTAGGAACCGTCTTTCCAGCCGTGTGTTTTACCGAGAACTGTGTCATCGTCTCAGGCTGAGTGAGTACCACAGTGCCGCAAGGCACAGCGCTGCCCCGCGTCCCTGCACCCCACCAAGCCCTGCATCACGCACCTCATCACTGGGCCCCGGGACAACAACCCCCTACCCACGGATCCCCATACAGAGCAGCGGTGGTGTCAACAAATCACCACAACCGTGGGTGGCGTCACGGACAATAAACTATCCCAAATCCCAATCCCCTTTCACTCACGGGCGAGGAGCGCCGCTCGAGTCCCCGGGATCCGGCCCATCGCTCGAGCCACCGAGCAGCAGCAGCAGACCGCAGCAGCAGCCGGACCCGAGCAGTGGGAGAGTGCGGCGTCCCCTCCTCCGCCCGCGACAACTTGGCGTCACGAACAGGATCTTACCGCTCTGCCGTTGAGTAGAGGTGCGCCTTGTGACCGCCGTAGGTGTCCGGCCAGAAAATTTCAGACGTCGCCATCTTTGGCACGAAAAGTTCCCGCTCGAGCGTCTTCTCGAGTAGTGGAGGCGCGAAGGCCAAGACCCCGCCCCGATAGAGGAGGGGCCGGAAAGAGGCTGAGGGAGACGGAATGGCGGCTAGCTGCATGTGAGCGCGGCTATAAAAGCAGGGACGCCAGGACTCTGCAGCAATACTGGGTTCCTGGAAGGCACGATTGCCAAGATGTACAACCCAACTCCTAACGAGGAAGCCCCCGCGCCCGGCACGGCGACGTGGTTGAGGGACCGGACCATCCCGCTGAGTAACAGTTTGCAGGCCCACATGCAACTCCTCCTGGAGGAGTGGGAGACCGACATGGCAGACGTGGTGGCTGCTATGCGGAGACGCGAGGTGGAAGAGGATTTGGAGGAGCGGGTAAGAGACCCACGCCCCTGTATTCCCGAGGGATCGGCCATTGAAGCTGAGGGGCCCGGCCTGCCTCCGCTCACCCTGCCTCTCGCCCCGCTACCCGCGTTAGCTGCTGCCGCCCCACCACTAGGCCCGCTACCTGTCCAACCGGTAGCGATACCCTGCCAATCCGCCCCGGTGGACCAACCGGCTGCAGACACTCAGGACGTCCCCGAATAGTTCCCAGGGGAACCGCTAGGACCGCGGTTCCTTAATGAAAATGTGCCAGAAGCCCCGGCAGTGATTGTGCCAGACTCCGAGCCCGGGACCGTGGCATGGATGAAAGCCCGGGTGATTCAATTCCACCAACGTCAGCAGGATCAGATCTTCAGAATGATGGAGCAGTGGACCAACGAGGTGGAGATGCTGATTGCAACTGCCCCGATGTACGGGAGGGGAACAGATGTAACAGAACCGACTGGTGACCCACGTCCCTATGTCCTACCAGGACCGGCCGCTACGGCTGAGGGGCCCGGCCTAGTCTCGACCTATGCATCACCCTTGCCGTTACTTATGGGGCGCCTCAGTGTAAACTCGCCTGACCTGCTGCCCCGTGCTACTGCACAAGAATCTGATGTGTTGGATGCTGGAGGCCAGGAAGCTGCGGCAGCTGGTGGCAACCCGCCTGACGCAGGAGCAAGAGGTGATGGCCCTGGCCCCAGCCCCGGGTCCGCTGCTGAGTTTGAGGAGGCAAGTGAGCGTTCCCGCTATGTAGGAGACCCAGTGGTTTTCCATACCCCGCGTACCGGTGGAAATGGGTACCGGGTACCCCTGTCACAGCAGGCATGTCAGTGCATGTTTGAGATGCTGGTGGAGGGGGATGGATCCGCCTTCGCTGAGGACTCTGAGTAGGGCAGCGGAGCACCTTTGCACCGTCCCCGTTGGGACCACCAGTCAGTATGTTTACAAGTTTTAAAAAGTTTTGCAAAAATGAGAAAATGATTAGCGAACAGTAACCTGATTGGGAACCGGCCGTTGCCGGCACCGTTGTCCCCGTGGGGGACCCTTCAAAAAGTTGTTTTGCATAGAAATTTCTATGGACAAGCCCGTGAACTTGCAGGGCAACCACAAACGTTAAGTGGGTTGTAAAAAAAAATCTGTTGTTGCAGCTAACCGTTACCGCCTCCGGAGAGGCAGGTTGGAGGGAGGGCCCGCAGTGGAGCAGGCTGAGGCCCAGCCACCACAGGAACCGGTGGCTACCCTCTGGAGGGGAAGGACAGATCCCGCTCGGGTAACTGGTTCAGGACTGGGGTCAAGGGGTGTTGCCTGGGTTTTAGGGGCAGCATCAGGGCCAGGTTACTTGGGTGGGAGAGAGCGGCAGCCGCAACCGTTTAAAATGTTTGCAACGTTTAAGTACCGAACCTCCCGATGTGGGATGATGTCATAAATTGTATTGTGTTTACCTTTTATATCTTTCCAGAAAATAAAACGGGTGTTGGACGGGCAGCCCGCGGACGGTCTGCATTTTGCTAAGGGGGAATGTGACGCCCTGGGCAAGCCAGGGGTCACAGGTCATAACACCACCACACCCTACACCCCAGCTAGGAACACCAAGGCTAACCAAAAATCCTTGTTGCCTTCCTCCAGGGGCTGATGTCCACACCAGGGGGTGGGCCAGGCGGTTGGCTCCGCCCACCGAGGAGTTCACAGCCCTGGAGGCGGGGAAACCAGGCAGTCAAGCTAAGGAGGAGGAAGTAGAAGGAAGTGGTAGAGGAGCTTGAGAGAGGAGTTAAAGTGGAAGACTAAGTGAGAGTAGTGACAGAAAAAGGAACAGTTAAGGAAGCCTGAAGTTGGTCCGGGTGTGTGCCCCGGACTGAGACAGCAAGGTCAGCAGACGGCGGTGACTGTCTGCAGGGGAGACTGCTTGGAGGTTGCTGGAAGGACCGAGGACGGGTGGTGGCCCGGCGGTACCGGAGCGGTATACGAAGAGCAGTCAGCACCATTGGCAGGGGCCTTTCGGATCCCGGCAAGGCTAGGAGTCGCCGTGAATTTGCCAAATCCGTTAGTGAAGGGGACCTCTGGGTCTCCCAACAACCAAGTCCCGATTGAAGGCAACAGTCCAACCGTTGGAGAGAGACACCGCCACTGCCAGGGCACCAGTTTCTCAGGGCCAGCGCCTGCGGGCAAAGTAGAGCTCCTCCGGCCCATATCCAAGCCGGGGAGCGGGTTACCGGTGGGAACCCATCGCAACCATCATCATCTTAGGTGCAGGAAAAGGGACCGTCACCGTCAACTACTGGGGAAAAGCAAGTGCAGCCGTCCGTGGGAACAGTCTTTCCAGCCGTGTGTTTTACCGAGAACTGTGTCATCGTCTCAGGCTGAGTGAGTACCACAGTGCCGCAAGGCACAGCGCTGCCCCCGCGTCCCTGCACCCCACCAAGCCCTGCATCACGCACCTCATCACTGGGCCCTGGGACAACAACCCCCTACCCACGGAGGGGAGAACCAACAACTTTGCTGCTCCCTGTCATCAGTCCCCGGGATCCCCATACAGAGCAGCGGTGGTGTCAACAAATCACCACAACCGTGGGTGGCGTCACGGACAATAAACTATCCCAAATCCCAATCCCCTTTCACTCACGGGCGAGGAGCGCCGCTCGAGTCCCCGGGATCCGGCCCATCGCTTGAGCGACCGAGCAGCAGCAGCAGGCCGCAGCAGCCGCAGCCGCAGCCGGACCCGAGCAGTGGGAGAGCGCGGCGTCCCCTCCTCCGCCCGCGACACTAGCCTGCCCGTGAACCACAGATCTGTGTGTCGACACCTGAGTCTCCCTGCATCAGGGAAGTTAGTAGGCAGACCACAGGAATCTGTAGTCTCCTCAGATCCTGATGCCGCCATGACAGTCGACGATGCCTGCAAAAACCTCCTTAAGGCTGCTTTCACACATCCGGTTTCTGCAATGCGGCACACTCCGGCACTTTGCAGGAAAATCGCAACCGTTTTTTTTTGCTGCCGGTTGCGTTTTTTCTGCATAGACTTTAATTAGTGCCGCATTGTGCCGCAAAGCCTTGCGTTCCATCCGGTTTTTGCCGCATGTGGCAGATTTAGCCGATGCGGTGGCCTGATGGAATGTTGCCTGGCACGTTTTTTATGCGGCAAAAGAAAACGCATCGCGCCGCATTCGGCCGATGCGCCGCATTTTTCAATGCATGCCTATGGCGGCCGGATGCGGCGCGATGCGGCAAAAACCGCATCCGGCCGCCACATGCGGTTTTTGCCACTGCGCATGCTCAGTAGCGTGCCGCAAGCGGCAAAAACCGGACGGGCCGCATGGGAAAAACTTATGCAAAGGATGCGGTGTTTTCACCGCATCCGTTGCATAGCTTGCACAGCCGGATTGAGCCGCAGAGCTCAAGCCGGATGTGTGAAAGTAGCCTAAGACATTAACCCTTGGGAAACGCATCCACAATTAAGGGGCCTCTTAAAAATTAGGCCACCCCACAGCTGAGGAACACTGGTTCAGTTACCTAAAACTGTTCTCTGTCTTACAACTTTGCATTTCTCTGCGCTCTTCCATCATTATTTACTCTTACCTCCCTTATTAAAACGCTATATGGTTGCCAAAGTATTTGCTGCAGTTTGTGCCCAGTTTGGAAAACCTGCTTGTTGTGAAAATAACTACCCTTAAGGAGAATCTGCCGCTAGGTTTGGGGCCATTAAACCACCATCATGTGCTTCCAAACATGTCCTTATCAAAATCAGCCATCCTGGCAATAGAGGGTAAAGCAATTTATACCTTTCCAAGAAAAGTGCAGAAGAAGATCCCAGCAGCTGAAGGTGCATGCGCATTGTGCAGGTGAAGGCCAGGACAGTACACCTCATGTTACTGTGCATGCTCAGCAAAGTGAGGTGTACTGTCCTTGGCTTTATTTGCACAATGCGCATACTACGGCTACTGATGGACTGATGGATCATATAGTGTTTGTCTCGCACGGACATTTTCATAAACTTCTCCGTGGTGGCGAGTTCTGTTCAGACTACAGATTCTGACACTCTGCCTGATAGCCTGCATTGATGACAGACCTCAGAGAAGTTGACTCGGGCATTGACCAACCGATAGGTATTTTATAGGCACGCTAGTGTAGCGCCCAGGGAAGGGGGTGCTCTGTCCCGGACGGTAACAAATGGGAATGTCACTCTGTTGGCCGTTGCCCGGTCCCGTGCTCTAGGCCCCTTTTGTTAATGGGGGGTATTTAGAGGGGAGATAAGAGTTTTCATCATGTGACGCCACCTGCGGGTTGCATGAGATGGGGAACCGCCGCTGCTGTATGTGAGTACTCCCAGAGCTGATGGTGGATGCAGCACTGATGTTGGGCCCTCCACAGGTAGGGCTGTGTCTGAGAGTTGTAGAGTGTGTAATGATGGAGACAACACCAGGTTGACTTTAACAGTCTCTACTCACATGGACCCTCGGCCTGCTGGTCTCGGTTCCAGGAGTATCAGTGCCAATGTAGTGACCCAGGTTGCTCTATCCCCGGCACTTTCTGTAGATTGAGTCCACGTAGCTTGAAGCGTTTGGGGGTCCTGACTGTCCCTTTTGGGGTACAGTCTCCTTCTCCGGACGGCGGGCAGTGCGGACCCTGCGGGGGGTAAGTGTCCGAACCCCGATCCTAGTTTACTGCTGATTCCCCCGGATTATTTGGTTCGGTGAAGTCCGTGAAGGTGTCCTCACCGGGCAGGTATTTATTAAACCGTTTTAAACTTGACATTTGACCTAGGGCCCTGTGCCCCCGCTCGTGCTCCGGTCCCAGCGGTATCTCCGGTACCTGTCCTGGCGACCTCACTCCCGTGCCCCCGGGGTCATCGTTGCACAGACCCAGCTCAGGCACGTCCGCACACCTCTCCGTGCGTTCTCAGGCTCTAGACTCTCTGACTGACTGCAGACCCCTGACACTCCTCCCCCCCCAGGCTGGCTAAACCCTTCTATTAACCCTTCTATGCCCGGTGTGGAGGGTTCACTAGGATTTAATTGTGTTTTGCTGGTCAATGGCACTGTTACTCTAGGTCCCAGGGGATAGGTCCTGCATCCCCGAGAGGATGCAGTTCCTTGTAGTGCCCTGAGGTGCTCAGGGGCGCTACACTAGCAAGAGTTAATAGTTGATGGTCAGCTTGTGAGTAATCTTTGACCACACGGTGTGCCAACTATAGTTTATCTTAGTTGGTCTTTATTTTCACTTGTTTTCTGACATTGTGGGACTCTATGAGGACCACAGTCCCGTTCAGGTTATCAGTATCCATTAAAATAAAGACAAGACCTCCCTGAAATAGCCCCTTTCTCAGGGACCCCTCTCTTGTGAAGAGATCTCCTTTTTTGTTGGGACAACAAATCATTGGAAGAGATTGGAGTACATAAAGGAAATTACCTTAGTAGATCACTATTTCAATGTAACTAATCTAATTTTGTACCCCCCCCCCCATTTTTCCCCATGAAGTTTAGATTGAGTCCCTCATAAGGAGAGGAAATGCACAGGTTCCTTCCTCCCCCTATGATAAGGAATGATGCCATCCTGAGCTCTGTTTACGACCCCATAGAGAGTACTGCATATATAAAGGAGATGGACTTCATCATTTATGATTTGAACTAATTATCCTATATTCAATTTGTGTTTGCTTTTTTGTGGGAAAAAGAAAATTTTAAAGGGAATCTGTTACCTTGTTTTAGCTTTGTAAGAATTATATGGTGTAAGGTCAGATACCCGTTTTTAGCAACGTTTCACTGCTTGCTGCAGTTTTGATAAAATCACTGTTTTATCTGCTGCAGATCTACCAGTTCCCTGACTGCTGCGTCCTGTATAGCCCCTCCCACAACAATGATTGGCCATTTTTTGTGTAAACTGTCAGAAAGCTACCAATCAGTGGTAGGGGCGGAGTTACACAGCAGAAGGACTGCATGGCGAGAGACAACTAGTTCTCTAGTGATAATCTCTTGCTGAAAAAACATTGATTATATTGAAACTACAGCTGGAATCGGGGTTTACTCTCAGATTACATGCAAAAACCCACTGACAGATCCTCTATAATCGAAAAATAAGCTATGCTTTCTAAACAATGTCAAATTAAGGAAATCCCATTGTAATTATGGGCTATTTATGGTGAAAGAATAACAAACATTGCAGATTTAGCTAATGGGTTTGTTCCTCTCCTCAATGTAACCTTGAATCCTATATCTCTTACCTTCGCAGTGAGGAGACGGGTGATTTTTTCGATAGAATGAAAAGTGTGCTTCAGAAACAAGAGAGCATGCAGCGGTATTGGAGGACGGAGGTACAGTATGTTCAGATGTGTGCGCCGTTATTATTGCTCGACTCTTAAAATAGCCGCAGCATAGCTGTGATGGAGATGGGAAGAGCTAGTGTAGGAGGCGCACACAGGTGCTCTCAATCCACAGCGATGGAAGACACAATAGGAATACATACAGTGCCAATCAATGTATTATGACAAGAGAATGGCATTCTCTATGGAGGCACCCAACACCCCATATAGCAGCATTTCCAAGAATGTAATTACGCCTGCTGTGAATTGTAGACCTGCTTATTAAGCAAGCGTGCACTAGTATATAGAGCAAAATAGCAAGCCAAGTCTCTGTTTATAATCAAATTGTAAAATCAATGTGTCATCCCGCTATCCTAGTCAACATTGTGATAGATAGGTAGCATAGAATACAAACAAATAGCGCAAAGTGCTTAAAGGGGTTGTCCACTACTTTTACATTGATGGCCTAGCCTTAAGGGGGCTTTACACACAGCGAAACGGTGAAAGCCCCCGTTGGTTGTGTGTCACGGGCAAATCGCTGTCCGTGGTGCACAACATCGTTAGAACCCGTCACATGCACTTACCTGCCTAGCGACGTCGCCGTGGCCGGCGAACCGCCTCCTTTCTAAGTGGGTGGTTCGTGAGGCGTCACAGCGACATCACACGGCAGCCGTCCAATAGAACCGGAGGGGCGGAGAGTAGCTGAAAGAAAGTGACGCCCACCTCGTTGCCGGAGGACGCAGGTAAGGTGTTGTTCGTCGTACCTGGGGTGTCACACGTAGCGAAGTGTGCTGCCTCAGGAACGACGAACAACCTGCGTCCATTACCATCAACGATATTTGGGATTAGAACGACGTGTCAACGATCAACGATAAGGTGAGTATTTTTGATCATTAGCAGTCGTTTGTACGTTTCACACGCAATGACGTTGCTAACGAGGATGGATGTGCGTCACGAATTCCGTGACCCCAACGACATCTCGTTAGCGATGTCGTTGCGTGTAAAGCAGCCTTTAGGATAGGTCATCAATGTCTGATCGGCTGGGGTCCGACACCCGGCACCCCTGCCGATTAGTTGTTCTCGGTCTTGGCAAAGGTTGCCAGAAATGCTTAGTACCAGAGCCACCCTGTCTTCTGATACGAACCTTGGCTGCGTACTGCACATCCGCCTCCAGGAGACAGATGCTCAGTACCCGGCCACAGCCGCTATCGAAGACCGAGCGGCTCCAAAACTGAGCATTTCTTGCTCCCACTGCCGACACCGGTCAACAGCTGATTGTCTGGGGTCCGATTCCCGGCACCCCCGTCAATCAGACATTGATGACCTATCCTAAGGAGAGGCCATCAAGGTAAAAGTAGTGGCCAACCACTTTAAGTCTTTGCAGAGAAGCTATACAAAAATTCTATTGACCTTACAAGTCCCCCAAATGACCGTGTCCTAAATATGACAAACATCTGCATTAGGGCACCGGATCGCATTGGATGCCATACACTAATGTGACCCCGGCCTTAGCCAGAACTTGCTTGCCAGAAGGCCACATGCTCCTCATTAGCTATAATTGGCAGAGGTCCAGTATAGCGGTTTTAATTTATCAAAAGTTCACATGCAAATAAACTTTTTGTAATACAGTATATCTTAGAAAAATTTCTCCTCTTGGAATCTTTCATTCTCAAAATTCTCAATTCACGGTTAAAATCTGTCTTCAGTGAATACAGACTTTTCTATCACAGGCTTACGGACATCCAAAATGTGTGCGATCCCTCGATAAGAATGTAAAAAAAAACCCAAACTAATTCTCACCTCAACACTGACCTATGTGGCCAATAGAGGGTCCCCCTCGTTCCAGCATCTCACACAGCATCTCCGGCCTCTTCACTATAAGCCAGGACTTCCGGCTGCATTGTCTTCACAACCTTGTGACACGCAGTAAGCGCTGACATGGATGCGGCCAGACGTCCTGGCTTATAGTGAAGAGGATAGAGTTGCTGTGCGTGACTGCGAAATAGGACCGGAAGACAAGTAGCGGGACAGCTAAAGAGGTGAATATTGAGGAAAAAGGTTGACCACTACTTTAACATTGATAGCCTATCCTTAGGATAAAGCGGGCTTTACACGCTACGCGATCACTACAGCGATCTTGTTGGGGGTCACGGATTTTGTAACGCACATCCGGCCACTGTAGCAATGCCGTTGCGTGTGACACCTATGAGCGATTTTGCATCGTCGCAAAAATGTGCAAAATCGCTCATCGGTGACATGGGGGTCCATTCTCAAATATCGTTACTGCAGCAGTAACGAAGTTGTTCCTCGTTCCTGCGGCAGTACACATCGCTCCGTGTGACACCGCAGGAATGAGGAACCTCACCTTACCTGCGTCCCGGCCACAATGCGGAAGGAAGGAGGTGGGCGGTATGTTATGTCCCGCTCATCTCCGCCCCTCCGCTTCTATTGGGCGGCGGTTCAGTGACGCTGCTATGACGTCGCTGTGACGCTGAACGAACCGCCCCCTTAGAAAGGAGGCGGTTCGCCGGTCACAGCGACGTCGCAGGGAAGATAGGTAGCATGACGGGTCCGCGCGATGTTGTGCGTCACGGGCAGAGATTTGCCTGTGTCGCACAACTGATGGGGGCGGGTACGCACACTGGCGATATCTGTACCGATATCGCAGTGTGTAAAGCGGCCTTAAGTCATCAATGTCTGATCCGCTGGTGTTCAACACCCCGCACACCCGTTGATCAGCTGTTCATGGTCACCGCGACTGTAACAGGCAGCCGGAAATACCTGCTCCTGTGATCGGGTGCTGCACATCAGGCTCCCATTCAGATCAATTTAACACTTTCATAAGGGAAAGACATTACTTATTCTGAACAATCTCATTTGTAGCCTCAGGATTTAGCATGTCCCTCATTGCTGGATCCATCCTGTCTTGGATGCTAAGAATGATCTCTCAACACCCTGTCAAATAGCTTGTCCACTTTTGAAAAACATTTTCAGAAAATGATAGATGTCATTAAAATATGTGTCCAATTTACCTTCATTATAAAATGTGACCGCTGTCCAGCCTTCTTCATTGTGTGCCAAAAAGTCTCTAGTCCTTTGCTGCATGGGATCCCTCTCCTGTGTCGATCCCTCTCCCGTGTCGATCCCTCTTCTGTGTCGATCCCTCTTCTGTGTCGATCCCTCTTCTGTGTCGATCCCTCTTCTGTGTCGATCCCTCTTCTGTGTCGATCCCTCTTCTGTGTCGATCCCTCATCTGTGTCGATCCCTCATCTGTGTCGATCCCTCTCCCGTGTCGATCCCTCTCCCGTGTCGATCCCTCTCCCGTGTCGATCCCTCTCCCGTGTCGATCCCTCTCCCGTGTCGATCCCTCTCCCGTGTCGATCCCTCTCCCGTGACTATCCCTCTCCCGTGTCGATCCCTCTTCTGTGTCGATCCCTCTTCTGTGTCGATCCCTCTCCCGTGTCGATCCCTCTCCCGTGTCGATCCCTATCCCGTGTCGATCCCTCTTCTGTGTCGATCCCTCTCCCGTGTCGATCCCTCTCCCGTGTCGATCCCTCTCCCGTGTCGATCCCTCTCCCGTGTCGATCCCTCTCCCGTGTCGAACCCTCTCCCGTGTCGATCCCTCTCCCGTGTCGATCCCTCTCCCGTGTCGATCCCTCTTCTTTGTCGATCCCTCTTCTGTGTTGATCCCGCTCTTGTGTCACAAGATCAGGAAACCAAAGTAGTTATCACGTGATAGCAGTTCCCCCGACTTCTGTCCAAACTCCTTTGGTCTCTTAATAAGATGACATCTCAAAACAAAAGGGATGGAGAACAGTTTCCTTGAGACGAAGGACTTTAGAACGAGCCAGAAAATAGAACTGAAAGTGATGGAACATTTCTAGTGAAGGACATTGGAGAAATGCATATTTTAAAGCAAGCTGTCAATTTTTTTTTTAAGTTAGGCATCCTCTTTAATAACAATTGAGCATTGGATGCCATGTCCTACTTGTGTAGTGTTATGACTCTATGCATCTCTTTATGGCCTTCGTCTTCCAGAAGGATATCACAACATATCACAAAGCAATGTCTTACGTGGGAACTCAATGTACTCCAATGGCTGCAGAATCATCTGAGCACATTTAGGACATGGGGCACCAAGAGATTAAACATTGCAATGGCTCCATAGACCCAAATCCTGGTCTCCAACCTGTGGCCTCCTACTTCTTTAAAAACTACAACTCCCAGCATAGCATGACAACCAAACGTTGGAGACTAGAACATCTTTCTATACCTATCCAGACTAGATAGCTAGAATATAATGGATACTGACTGAATTTTGATTATTCCACTTTAAGAATATTTTTTTTAATCAAACCCTCCTAAATATCACAGCCTGTAATGCCTGATGACCAATCTTTAGTATTTTTATGCATACACACTATAAACATATGCAAGACTCTGAGTAATAGGTGTTATTTTACACGAACAGATGGTCACAGTCATAAAATAAGTTCTTTCAAGTTTATCGTAGATGATCTTGTGATTTTTCTTTCCAGGGTGTTTTAAATAACAGCATCCCACCTCCTCACGAGAACACTGGCGAGCACCGAGCCACCGACAAGCTGAGACCGTCCAAAAGAGAGGTAAATTCTAGCTATGGAAATCGAAAACTTACTGGCATGAAGATTTAAAGAGGACCTGTCACCATAAATATGTCCTTTTTATTTTACCTGGTGTAAATGCCGCTGTTTTCCTGAATCCGGTGTTGTTTTTCTTCTGTTTTTGCCCATCTCCATTCCAGAGATATGGCGCACTATTCCCTGTCCAATCTTCTTAGCCAACAGGGTGTGGCCTTTTCTATAGAAGAGTTGAGAGCCACACCCCCAAGATTTATATATAAGGGGCCATATCTCAAGAACGGAGAGATGCAGAAACAAAAAAAAAAACATCTTTGAGTTGAGAAAAAAAATGGCATTTAGGCCAAATAAATCACTCTCATATAAATGGCAAATAGCAGGTCGTGTTTCATTTAGTAAAATATGAGTGTGTGTATATACAGTACAGACCAAAAGTTTGGATACACCTTCCCATCTCTAGAACAACTGCTAAGAGGAGACTTTGTGCATCAGGCCTTCATGGAAAAATAGCTGCTAGGAAACCCCTGCTAAGGACAGGCATCAAGCAGAAGAGACTTGTTTGGGCTAAAGAACACAAGGAATGGACATTAGACCAGTGGAAATCTGTGCTTTGGTCTGATGAGTCCAAATTTGAGGTCTTTGGATCCAACCACCGTGTCTTTGTAGAAAAGGTGAACGGATGGACTCTACATGGCTGGTTCCCACCGTGAAGCATGGAGGAGGAGGTGTGATGGTGTGGGGGTGCTTTGCTGGTGACACTGTTGGGGATTTATTCAAAATTGAAGGCATACAGAACCAGCATGGCTACCACAGCATCTTGCAGCGGCGTGCTATTCCATCCGGTTTGTGTTTAGTTGGACCATCATTTATTTTTCAACAGGACAATAACCCCAAACACACCTCCAGGCTGTGTAAGGGCTATTTGACCAAGAAGGAGAGTGATAGGGTGCTACGCCAGATGACCTGGCCTCCACAGTCACCAGACCTGAACCCAATCGAGATGGTTTGGGGTGAGCTGGACCGCAGAGTGAAGGCAAAAGGGCCAACAAGTGCTAAGCATCTCTGTGAATTCCTTCAAGACTGTTGGAAAACCATTTCCGGTGACTACCTCTTGAAGCTCATCAAGAGAATGCCAAGAGTGTGCAAAGCAGTAATCAAAGCAAAAGGAGGCTACTTTGAAGAACCTAGAATATAAGACATATTTTCAGTTGTTTCACACTTTTTTGTTAAGTATTTCATTCCACATGTTTTAATTCATAGTCTTGATGCCTTCAATGTGAATCTACAATTTTCAGAGTCCTGAAAATAAAGAAAACCCTTTGAATGAGAAGGTGTGTCCAACCGTTTGGTATATATATATATACATATATATATATATATATATATATATATATATATATATATATATATATATATATATATATATAATATTTGAGCTTCTACTTAATGAGACACAATTAATTACCTACCTACTGGATTGACAATAAATGTCTGAATTTTTTGGCCCCCTACCAATCTCTGTAGTAGAGGATCTGATGAAATGGTTGGAGACTGAATGAAGCAGGGTTGTGCCAGCGCTCTGGTGCGCCATTCAATATCTATGGACTTCAGCCTTGCTATTCAAGCTACAGCATCTGTGAGGAGAAAGGGGGCTACCATTCTAGATCTCTGTGGTGGTCCAAGAGGTGGGGGGGGGGCAACTGATCAGACATGTATCACCTTTTCTGTGGCTATATAAGCTGAGATGTGTTATCAGGGGAGATAATCCAATGACCGAAGTGGTTAGAAGCTACTTACTCTGTTCTCTACATAGCGCATCATACCTGTGTTCTCTAAGTTAAATGTGCATGTGTTTGGTTGGTATAGAAGAAATCAGCTGAATGCCACTTTCTAAAGTATATAGTCAACCTTAAAGGTAACCTGTCAGGTCTCCTATGGGTTATGACTAAATCCCAGTGGTTAAAAGGACATGGGCATGGCCGGCTTGGATAGTGGGCGTGACCGGCTTCATTGGGGGCGTGCATTTGCCCATCTGGGGGTCTAACCCCCAGATCCCCACTTCTATTATAATCAACTCTATGCTCACGTGGACTTAGAAAAATAATGTAGCTTCCTGGTATCAGCTATGTTGGTGGAGGCCCCTCCCCTTCTGGTCACATGGGCATGACGTCATCAGATGTCTCTCTGTCCACCGGGATTTAGACGTTACTTTTTCCTATGCCCTCCAACCCAGCAGTATGCCCAAATTCCCTCCCTAACCAGCCCTGTATAACGCTATTCACTAATATGAATGTTT
Organism: Anomaloglossus baeobatrachus; assembly: GCF_048569485.1. Classification (NCBI taxonomy): domain Eukaryota; kingdom Metazoa; phylum Chordata; class Amphibia; order Anura; family Aromobatidae; genus Anomaloglossus; species Anomaloglossus baeobatrachus. The sequence goes on along the minus strand of NC_134359.1, from coordinate 260,598,419 downwards.
CGCAAAACTACTTATCAACCTTGCTGTCCTTATGCTAATTAGGGCCTTGACTAGTCACAGGGGCGTTAGTTCCCCTGGCTAGTCTCAAAATATATATTATAAACCCCAAATTTTAAAAAATATTCCTTTATTATATCAAAAAGCTAAACAGACTCATAGACATAAAAACATACAGTGTCTCAGCTGGATTCAACCAATAAGGGGGTAGATGCATAGCAATACATAAATCATCCTTCTTTCACAAATCGATACATATTTTTCCTCAGAGGGAAAAATTGCAATTTTTCAAAGGTTTATATATACTTCATACCATTATTCACATTATATATTATATGAAACCTATTAAACTCACCGTCACACAGTGGTTTTAGGAGCTTTATACAGAGACAAAAAAGATATTTCGTCTCTATATCTAGTTCCAACCCCTATCCAGTTTTTAGAGACCATACAACCACACTAATGCAAAAATTATCCCTGGTCACTCTTTTTGATATTTTTATGACCACTACTCGACATCCAAATCACATCCTCAACTGGTCAATTTAACAGAGGAAAAACAGGGATAACTTTAAAAATAAGCACATCCTGGAATACCCATAGGTTATTCCTAACAGAACCAACACCCAATATGTAGTGTACACTCATCGACCGAACTGTTATTTTAGATACCATGCACCCTATAGAATGCCAAAAGGTCATTCTCTACAGAACAGAGACCTAATATCGGCCCAAGGCCATCATCTGAACTGTTAGAAAAAAGATTTTTTCAGCAAAGCAACAAACACATATATGCCAAGGATAATACAGAATGAAAAAGTCCAGTAACCATAATTTGTTCCTTAATAGGATTCTTGATAGATGAAATATTTATCACATATCCACTAGAGATCATATAAAATAATATCCTTCTTCATAGAGGTAGTTGATTTCAGACATGTGACATGTCACAGGTTCCTTTTGGTAATGGTTTAGACACTCTGTGCTCGATAGCTTCACAATCTTGGGATACAATTTACACCTTACACCTCGACGCGTTTCCCCCCTTGTATGATTACTTTATCTGAGGTGATTTTGGGGTAAGTGACATTGGCTATATCTATTGTAATTTTAAAATCAGCTGACTGATTTGGTCTATATGATTGTTCCAGGGGTTGCTGATTTATATATATGTATACATATTGGTGCTCTCCTTTCTATTTGTAAGGAGTAGACCTGTTTTGATGTAGGTAATATGTATACGGAATGGGGCAATTGGTATCTAATGAGATTATTTATAGTCTCATTTTAAGTAAGATCTTGATGGTGTAGTCTTCTTATGTATATGTTGGGAAGTGTTTTTTATCTATACTGAGAGATTGTATATATTTCTCTCTTCCTCTTTTAGATCCATATTGAATATTGATATTAAACTCATGGATCAATAAAACCTCCTGATGAACCCTTTGGCTCTATCATACAAGGGGGGAAACGCGTCGAGGTGTAAGGTGTAAATTGTATCCCAAGATTGTGAAGCTATCGAGCACAGAGTGTCTAAACCATTACCAAAAGGAACCTGTGACATGTCACATGTCTGAAATCAACTACCTCTATGAAGAAGGATATTATTTTATATGATCTCTAGTGGATATGTGATAAATATTTCATCTATCAAGAATCCTATTAAGGAACAAATTATGGTTACTGGACTTTTTCATTCTGTATTATCCTTGGCATATATGTGTTTGTTGCTTTGCTGAAAAAATCTTTTTTCTAACAGTTCAGATGATGGCCTTGGGCCGATATTAGGTCTCTGTTCTGTAGAGAATGACCTTTTGGCATTCTATAGGGTGCATGGCATCTAAAATAACAGTTCGGTCGATGAGTGTACACTACATATTGGGTGTTGGTTCTGTTAGGAATAACCTATGGGTATTCCAGGATGTGCTTATTTTTAAAGTTATCCCTGTTTTTCCTCTGTTAAATTGACCAGTTGAGGATGTGATTTGGATGTCGAGTAGTGGTCATAAAAATATCAAAAAGAGTGACCAGGGATAATTTTTGCATTAGTGTGGTTGTATGGTCTCTAAAAACTGGATAGGGGTTAGAACTAGATATAGAGACGAAATATCTTTTTTGTCTCTGTATAAAGCTCCTAAAACCACTGTGTGACGGTGACTTTAATAGGTTTCATATAATGTGAATAATGGTATGAAGTATATATAAACCTTTGAAAAATTGCAATTTTTCCCTCTGAGGAATTTTTTGATGAGGAGAAATATGTATCGATTTGTGAAAGAAGGATGATTTATGTATTGCTATGCATCTACCCCCTTATTGGTTGAATCCAGCTGAGACACTGTATGTTTTTATGTCTATGAGTCTGTTTAGCTTTTTGATATAATAAAGGAATATTTTTTAAAATTTGGGGTTTATAATATATATTTTGAGATAAAATTGACCCCTGGAATATATCAAATTGAGTTTGAAAAGTTCCCCTGGCTAGTCGGCCATTTTTCCATGTTATCACGTTACTGCCAGCTCCTGGAAATCTCACACATGCGCGAGCTTCATATCGGCAGCATTAGTGCACCTCAGAAGCATGGTGGACACTTCCCAACTTCATTAGGCGCACTCCACAGGACCAAAGGTTAAGAAAATGGCTGACAGACATATTTTCTGACCTTCCAGGCATGTGCAATGTGCCTAATGAAGTCGGGAATGCCATCCAGCGTCAAAGAAAGACTGATGCGGCCGAAATAGACCGCGCGCATGCACAAGATTGCCAGGAACTTGTGGAAATCATGTTATCACACCACAGGGGCATGATTACATGGAAAAAAAAGGTTGACTAGTCCACACAACTAGTCACAGGCCTACTTAGTATAGGGACAGCGAGGTTTATTCATTTTTTGAAACATAAATATTGGTCAATAGCTGGTTAGGGAGGGAATTTGAATGCTGCTAGGTTGGAGGGTATAGGGGACTGGACAGGTTCCCTTTTTAAGCTGTTTTTATATAGAGTTTCGCCTCCATGCTTATGACCGTATCAGGGTTTCCATTAATATTTCTGAAAAACAGGAGGCAGACCAAATATCCCACAAAGTCATTGGGCACACTGCGCTCTTTTGTTTGGCTAGAAAGAAGGACATTGCCAAAAAAGAAGGCCAAAGTTTCAGACTTTAGGCTCTGATTTGTGTCGTACTCAATGTGCAGCACGGTGGCTCAGTAGTTAACACTGTGGCTTTGCAGCGTTGAGGTCCTGGGTCAAATCCCACCAAGGACAAGGAGTTTATCCCAACCAGGACAGTTATAATAATTGTTCTAAAGACAGTGCTGCAGAATATGATGGTGCTACATAGGTAAGCTCAATAAGTAATGGCTTTTTCAGGGGTTCTTTTTCAGATGACTCATGTAGGCGAAACACAATGTGAAAATAGTCTTAGGGAACCGTATCTTACAGAGATAACTGTGTACATTGCTCAAGTATTGCCTGTAGACATTAAATGAAAATGCCTCTCCATTCAAACAGAAGATGCAAGACCCTCATTTTTATGATCCATTGGAGTCTCCTTTATGACTAATTGTAGGATAGACTTTTTGAGAAATCCTAATATCTGGGCTGAATATGATTATAAATTTGATAATAATCACTAATAAAATATTTAAAGTTTTAAAACCTAATAAATGTCTTGTATATATTTTGTTTTAAAGCTGGAAATGCTGTATGAGGAAATTATCTATACATTAGTTTATATGGCCGGAGTTGTATCCTCTGAACACGTCGCCAGTGAAGAAGAACTTTTTTACTACCTTCAAAGGGTATGTGACCTCTGCTTTATTATAGACATATTACTATCATCAGGAGCGTAATGACCACGGTCACAGAGATCGCAACTCGACCGGACCCGGCAGGGTTAGGGGCCCGGTGCCCGCCCTGCAGAGAAGCAGCCAGCTCCTCTCAGTGAGAAAGGAGCTGTGTTGTTTAGGGGCAGACCAAATGGCTGCTATGGGGCCCGTGAGTCAGGGGGGCTCTGATATCATGGGGAAGGTGGGTGCTGAGGACAAGATGGATATCAGAGCATAGGAAAGCTGGGTGCCGATAGAGGGATTTCAGATCATGGGAAACCTGGGTGTTGAGGGAAAGAGCCAAGTGTCAGCGTCACGATCCCGAACTCCGAGTGTCAGCGGCGTTATCCCATACCCTGATGTCAGTGTACGGTTGGGGGGGGACAGGTCCAAACTTTGCACCAGGACCCATCAAACTCTAGTTAAGCCACTGACTGTCATTCCTATAAATGTGTCTACTGACCTGTCTCTTACAAATGCATTCATTGCTAATTAACCTGTGTTTTACATCAATGCTATTAACATCAGCACCACAGACAGCGCACTCCGTATTACCATGAGGGCAGATGATGTCAGCCACTCCAAAAATTACATTTATAGTATAAATTGTCTACATTAAAGGAAATCTCTCACCAGATACTAGGCTGTTATTCAACCTGCACACTGACACTGTCAGTGTTGTCCCATAGAAAAATATAATAAAGCATTTACAAAAATGTGAGGGGTGTACTCACTTTTGTGATACACTGTAGATATTGTAATTAAGGTGTAATCCATAAATCACTGCTCAGCCCTTATACTGTATAACTAGAACATGACCATTTTGCAGAAGCAAATACTTTTCCATGGGTAAGCATCTGCAGAAATGGATATTTTAGTTGCTGGACTTTGATGGAGGGTATAATATCAACCAATAAATCTATCCCTGGAAATAAAAGTGCATTAATGCCATTAACAGTGACAACTCGCTGCATGAGATGCCGAGGAAATTGATGGTAATTTAATATTGTCATGCATCGTACATAAAGTTGCTGTAAATTCACAACAGTTGGTTAATAAATATGGTAATATATAATAGGATTACAGTGATTGAACAGCTTGTTCACCTTTTTCTTTTGGGGGGGGGGGGGAAATCTCACCTAAATACACTCTGTAATGCTCACAGTGGATGTAGGGGCAGCGAGCGGGATTAGTGGACTCACTGGACCACAGGGGGATCTGGACTTACCCTTTAACTACGCACCCATCACGAGGCGGATGCCAGGTACCACTCTCAGAGCACTGACCGGGACTGTGACAGCTGACCCCAAGGACAAGGGATGGATTCAGGTATAGACACAGCTGCAGGCAGGATGGCTGGGGCAGACAGGCAGGTATGGACAAATATAGTGGGCACAGCAGGGACACACAGGTATGGGAAGGCAGGTAAAGGATAATGGACACAGGGATAACGGGACCTGACAGCTAGCTAGATAGACAGGACACTGACTAACATAAGGTTCTGCGCAGGCAGCTCCCCTAATGGGAGGGTGCCTTAAATACACAGTGCCATAGGCTGAGAGGCATTACCGGGAACTAGCACGCGGGAAATAGTGTGTGCTCGTCTTAGGTGTACTCTTGGGAACCCATTGCGGCATATAGAGGGCCCGGAAAGGGAAGGAGTCAGTAGCATACGTGGATGGCCGGGAAAGTACGGGGGAGGGCATGACCCAACCGGGGCAGTGACAAAGGTCTGGCACAGACAACGAGTAATATGGAGCGAGTGGAATGCGATTTAAAAAATCGCATTCCACTCGGACCAATATTAATCTATGGGGTAGCTCCCATGAGCAATTATTTTCTCAGCCCTAGTTGGACCGAGAAAACAGTCGCAGCATGCTGCGGGTGAAATGCGATCCTGTTTCACTCACACCCATTCAAGTCTATGGGGTGAGAGAAACATCGCATTGCTCTCGCGTTACACCGGTGTAACGCGAGAGCAGTGTGATTCTCACATCAGCCGGCAACGGAGGAGATAGGGAGATTAAATCCTCCCTCCTCTCAGCAGCGCCGGCCCTCCCCTCCGCAGCTGTGGTCTAATTGCACGATCGGACCACAGTTGCATAACACTCGCATGACACTCTGCTCCCGCTGTGCTGCAAGCATGAGCCGAGTGTCATGCGAGCACTCGCAGTAATCCCTGTGTGGCCTCAGCCAAAGCCGGTGTCTCTGCAGAGACGCAGGCGCTACACACACTTTCAATAAACTCACCCTGACTAGTGAGAAGGCCAGCAAGAGCACTAGTCTCCCCACTACAATAATACAACACAGGTTAAGGGAGACAAAGGGAAAAAGACAAAAGGAAAATACTCCCAAATCTCTTCAAAGCAGCAAAACACCAGCGCAGTTATAGTCATGACACCTCAGCTTCTTCCAAAGACTGGCTCCTTCCAAAGTGGTCAGCACAAGAATGAGATTCTATAACTGGCATCAGATGGTAACACACGTGACTTTTCATAGTAACAGGGAGTGATCACAAAAGAGCTGCACCTGAGATTAAGGCTACAAAGAACAGCAAGATAGAAAAGGGTCCTTAACCCCTGCTGCACTAAAAGGAAGTAGATTCATTCAAATACCAGTTTAGACCTACGAAAAATAAGGCGTTTTGGCCTCCTGGTCCCAGATTTGCCAGAGGTCTCCCTAGAACGGGACACATTCATGGCACCGTAATATAAACACTCCTATTCTGCATGCCTAATCCAGTTGCCTCGTAGTTCCTAGACCCTATATATTAGATATAAGATTACATTCTGCCTGTAGACACTGCAGCATCAACCAAATACAAAGGTTTTCATCTGACATTTATTTTAAGCATCCATCCCTTTAAGCGGAAGCCTGCGGACAGACATTGCACAAACTCTGTGTCATGATACAACAGAGACGAGAGACAAAGGCAATTGGCTTTGGAAATGTCATTCCGCATTTGCTGAGCTGCTGCCTTCACAGCGCTTGCCAACTTGCAGGAAACACATGGCAGGTTGCACTCGGCTTCAGCGGATAATTAGACACCAAACATATATCCCCCGGCTTTGTGCTCCTACCCTAATAATGCCTTGTTATTTTTCTCTTCCTCAGTATATAAAAAAAATATATATTTTTTTTACAGGTTTTTGGAATAAGCGAGAGTGACCACGAGTCTATTCTGATGCGTGTCAAAGAGTCAAAGGTAAAGTAATAAAATGTGCCGCCATATTATGTACTGGGTTTGAAAGGAGTAGTATTATTTTAACGGGATGGTTCTTTAAATTAGGGGGTATTACTGATAATACCAGGGGTGTGATTCAAATTTTTAACAGGCTCTCTGTAAAACCCCGCCCATTTGAAAACCATGCCCCATTCTGTAACCACACCCATTTTGTTAGCCACACCCATTTTTGCGCACTTTCCTCAACCACAAAATACAAGTAATTAATAATAAAAACTTTCCACTTCTTACTCTTCCTATACCTTCACTTTCCTATCAAGTACCAGTTGTTTCAGTCACTGTCAGTCACTTATTTACTTGGCATATTGAATGAATGTTTTTCTACAATGTTTGAAAATTATTACTAAAGGAACCCTGCTCAAATTGGAATGGACCTTTCCCATACAGATCCCATCCCACGCAGATCCCATCCCACGCAGATCCCATCCCACGCAGATCCCATTCCACGCAGATCCCATGTGGCCTCCACTTTCATGTGGCCTCTTGTCCCATGCAGATGCATGTGGCCTCCTCTCCCCTGCAGAGTGGCATCTTTGGCTCACAGCGCTTACCTGCTCCAAATGCCGGCAGCCTCTTCTCCATCCTCCTCCGTGGCACTCTGCACACTGACAAGCAGCAGCATGGTGAGGTCATCTCACCACGCTGCCGTGACATCTGCAGCGTCATCACGCCGCGGGACGCTGAGTCAGAGAGTCAGATCAATATCCGAGGGTCAGGAATCCAGGAGAGCACGTAATAGGTTCAGGGAGAAAACAGAGATGTGGTCAAGTAACCGTCCGAGGTCAAAAGGCAGGAGGTCATGACAGGAACAGGGGACAGGGAGCAAGTCAAATTATAATCCGGGGTCAGAACACTAGCAGAGGCAACAGCAGAAACAGAAAATACAACAGGCAAAGTTCTGGATGATCATGCTCAATGAGACGTCTGAGCAATTACCAGTAAGGAGGAACACCTGAGTAATCAGCACCAACATGGAATGGAGGAACACCTGAGTAATCAGCACCAACATGGAACCCTGTGCTGTCAAAGAAGCTGCTAGCTCAGGAACTAAGGAAGGTGCAGCAGAGCATCTCCAAAGGCAAGATGCTCTGCACAGAGGAATCATGTAACTGTCAGGAATGTAATTCAGGAAAAAGCAGCAGAGCATCTTCTAGTCTGCAAGATGCTCTGCACCAGGATATTTGGATATAATATGAACGGTCATAGCAATCCAAATTGGCCATTTCGTCTGACTTTTATTTTGTGTATCGGCCGCTCAACCATCGTTCTTTGCGATTTTGTGTCTTCTTAAAGAGGTTTTCCTGCTTTTTGTAGAGAATAGTACAAGTCAATCAAGTGATATGTGGATGTTGCGCATCTGTACAATGGGCTGTGTGCTATCCTACCATATGGAGCATTGATATAATGATGACCTCAAGTACAGAGGAGCACGATGTTCAGCTTCTGAGGCCTCCAAAGCAAAGTACATGGAGCAATTAAGCCATTTCAGTGGGCGATGAGTGTTTTTAGTGCATATAAATACGTCCTTTTGGAAATGGCAAATCTACAAAAAGGCGGTAAACAAACTGTGGATTGTGAACACTTGTGCAGGTCGAGTGGTTCATGGTAAATATATACCTGCGGTATATAGAAGAGCGTTCTGACTTGCACAGTAATGACATCAAGGCACAGTGATTACAGCTCTTCATATCTAGTCATATTAGCCTTCCTTGTGGGGAGAATATAGATTATTTTCTTATACTTGTACATCCCTTAAAGCAGTGTTTCTCAACTCCAGTCTTCAAGACCCACCAACATCAGGTTTTCAGAATTTCCTTAATGTTGCACAGATGATGTCAAATTTTGAGGAAAACCTGAAAACTTGATCTGTTGGTGGGTCTTGAGGGCTTGAGTTGAGAAACATTATGATTGAGGGCAAACTTTTTTGTATCTACCTTTCCACCCACCCCTGTAAGCGTAACTATAATAAGTCCATGAGTTACATTCATACCCTCACCCTTGAGACTTGGGGTGCCAAACAATCCTTTTAGCCCATATGAGAAGAGCAACACGCTGGTTATATGTATGGATCTTTGTGGAGATTCTGCATTGGGACCCACAAGCTTCAAGTTCTATCACTTTTTATTCCCTGTTCTATTCAAGTCCTCTTTCGCGCATCTGTTTTGTCTTTTAAAGCCGTCTTTGGTTCTGAAAACCCATTTTTTTACAATTTAGGAGTGTTTGGTTTAACATAGGCGAGTCTCGAATCAGGAACCTTACTCATAAGATAGAATGAAGGTTTACAAAGAGCGATTTTCACTCTGGAGGACCCAGCCCTTCTGTGCATTATGTACATCTGATTAAAGAGAACCAACCAGCAGGATGTTCATATATAAAGTAAAGCCAGTGCTATACTGGGGCTAGGATGCTGAATGTAAGCTTAGCTTTTGTTCAGAGATTGGAAGTTTTATTTCAGAAATATGTGCAAGTAAAGTTCCAGCAATGCACTGCTATTTGATTGACAGGTGCAACAGGAAGGGAATATGTAGGTCGAGTCTTGCTATCTATTCCCCCTGTCTGCCTGCCTGACCTTCCTCCCCCTGTCGCCATCATAGATATTAATTCCGGCACAGGCAGGCAGACTGGGTGGGAATAGATACCAAATCCAGCCCACGTATTCCCATCCTGTTGCACCTGTCAATCAAATAGCAGTGCATTGCTGGAACTTTACTTGCACATATCTCTGAAATAAAACATCCAATCTCTGAACAAAAGGTATACTTACTTTCAGAATCCTAGTACCACTATAGCACTGGCTTTACTTTATACATGAAAATCCTGGTGGTTGGTAAACTTTAACCCTAACGAAATTAAACTAAGTAAACTTTTTTTTCCTAAATGTTAAGCTCTATCTGTGGCCTTTAGCTCAAAAAGGCTTCCTCAAACAGACTTGGCGCAAGCCACTCCATTCTAAATGTCCCAAGGGAACCCTGACCTTCACTACTACACCCCTGTACAGAGATAGGTACTTACCACAGGCTCAGGATTGCATCTACACAGTAGATGCTGACCAGTGTAGCCAGCATGAGGATAGAAGCCATTAGCTCAAAAAGGCTTCCTCGAACAGACTTGACACAAGCCACTCCATTCTGCATGTCCCAAGGGAACCCTGGCTTTCACCTCTACACCCCTGTTCAGAGATACTTACCACAGGCTCTGGGTTGTATCTACTGAGTAGCTGCTGGCCAGTGGAGCAAGTTTGAGGCTAGAGGCCATCAGCTCAAAAAGGCTTCCTCGAACAGACTTGACACAAGCCACTCCATTCTGCATGTCCCAAGGGAACCCTGGCTTTCACCTCTACACCCCTGTTCAGAGATACTTACCACAGGCTCTGGGTTGTATCTACTGAGTAGCTGCTGGCCAGTGGAGCAAGTTTGAGGCTAGAGGCCATCAGCTCAAAAAGGCTTCCTCGAACAGACTTGACACAAGCCACTCCATTCTGCATGTCCCAAGGGAACCCTGGCCTTCACCTCTGAACCCCTGTACAAGGATAATGGCTTACCACAGGCCCATGGTTGCATCTACAGAGTAGCTGCTGGCCGGAGAAGCAAGCTTGAGGCTAGAGTGGTTGATTCAACCCTATCTAACTAAAGCATTCTTTCTTAACTATTAGGATCTGTCTAAGGCCATCATCTCAAAAAGGCTTCTTTAGACAGAATTGGCGCAATAGGAATGGTGTAATGCTCTAATTCTCCTGCCGGGGTGTTGTAGGATAATTATACACTTGATCTTGAGTTCCTTCTTAAAGGCGCTTTACACGCTACAATATATCTTACGATGTGTCGGCGGGGTCACGTCGTAAGTGACGCACATCCGGCATCGTAAGGTACATTGTAGCATGTAACAGCTACGTGCGATTGCGATTGAACGGTAAAACGTTCATCGCATGCACGTCGTTCAATTCCTAAAAATTGAACGTCAGGTTGTTCATCGTACCCGGGGTAGCACACATCGCAGTGTGTGACACTCCGGGAACGATGAACGGCAGCTTACCTGCGTCCCGCAGCTCCCGCCGGCTATGCGGAAGGAAGAAGGTGGGCAGGATGTTTACGTTCCGCTCATCTCCGCCCCTCCGCTTCTATTGGCCGTCTGCCGCGTGACGTCGATGTGACGCCGAACGTCCCTCCCACTCCAGGGAGTGAATGTTCGCCGCCCACATTGAGGTCGTATGGACGGGTAAGTACGTGTGACGGGGGGTTACTCGTTTGTGTGACACGTTCAACAAATTGAACGTGCCGCACATACGATGGGGTCGGGTACGATCGCATACGATATCATATGCTGGATCGTATGGTGTAAAGCAGGCTTTAGGCAATCACTGTGATCACCTAAAAAAAGCAGTTCTACTAAATAAGCATTGTCCAAAACCGGGGTGGACATATCACTGGTGCAACCACATCGGTCCAGGAGTGTTACGTCACTGCCGGAGTCTGCTCCAGCGACTTCTGCTCCGATCGGCAGGCGACGCCGTGTTCCTGCCGTGGATGGTGCTGGTGATGGGAGAGAAGTCGATGCCAGCGGCACCAGTGGGCGCAGGCTCCGATCATCCACTGGGCTGGGTTAGCTTGGGATCTGCTGTACCGCTGGCTGACTGTGGGTGGCATGTGTCTTCCAGCTGAAGTTGCCGGCGTTCAGCTACAGCCAATGGGAAGACACCACACCCTTCTTATTTCCCCTCCTGTCACATGATTACTGCCAGATATAGTTCGGATTTTCCTGGCTCCTGTTACATCCTATTCTGTTTGGTGATTCCTGTGTGTTGACTTCTGCGTGTTTTGACTACCCTTCTGCCTACTGTTTTTGTACCTTGCTGCCCGACCCGGATCTGACCTCTGCTACGTTTACTGACTACGTCACTGCCTGCCGATTCTTTCCCTGTTCCGCAATTCCTGGTTTGACCCTGCCTGACTACTACTCTCATCGGACTGCAGCCTTCCATGGGTAGTGATCTCCAGTTCCCGGTGTAATTCCAAATCCCTGTATAGGGGTTAAAGGGTTTCAGGGTTCTGGGGGTCCTACTTGGTGAGTAGCTTCCCTCTAGCCTCCCCTTTACAGCCCATCTGAGTCTGTGGATCCAGGCAGGCGTTACAAGGAGGTTGGAGGCCCATTACAACCTTCAAAGCAGGTGGAATTGTGCATTTTGGTGAGTTTTGGACTAAAAAGGGCCCATATACTAATTTTGCACTGTGTCCGCCTGTGGTCCAAAACCCCTTAAAAGTTGAATACTCCTCACTTTTGTTTTCCTCACATGAGACGACGCAACTACTCACTTTAGGAAAAACCCTTTGCTCCTCACCTGGAGTGTTGAGGCTAGGTTACCACGTCCTTATTTTAAATCCATATCCAAAGTAAATTGTATGTTTTAAAGAAAAATTTCTAATAGACCGCCGACAGACTTGGCAAACGCAGGCATATGATGTACATTTCATTCATCTTCAAAGGGTGATCTTCCCTTTATATTTCTTCATTTGATGTTCCTTTCTTTCAGGCACCCATCTACGCTTTGAAAGTCACAGTGGTTCAGGCCAGAAATCTTCTCGCAAAAGATGCCAATGGTAAGAATCCTCATCATTTTAAATGAGGAAAAGTCTAAATCTCTCTTTTTTTAGAATTATATTTTTCTATTTCATCCCAACATCAACTTTACTTATTTACCTCTGATCAAGCTGAAGAATATCATTCGAGGCTGCGAATTTCCATTCTATTGCTCTTCTGTCCTTTCTCTGGATCTCCAGATGTTGACGTACAAAGGAGGTAACTTCTGTTGCTTTCCAGCTGTTGTTGAACTAGGCTTTCTGGAATATATAGTTCAACAACAGCTGGAGAGCCACAGGTTGCCTAAGCCTGGTCTACAGCTGCCACCATCCCAAAGATGGTCAACATACCCCGACATGATGGCTTTCTATTTATTTTACGTGACTCTGGTCTAACCTTTTCTTCTTGGTCAACAGCTGCCGTCATCCCAAAGGTGTGGTCAGTTTGGGTCAACATTGACCAACATGGATTTTTTTAATCTTGTTCGTATTGATCCTTAGGTTACTTCTTCTTAATTTATTGGTTTTCCATGATTTTAGGATAGCCCATCAACATCAACCCCACAGATCAGCTGAATAATAGGGTTGCCCCAATCATAAGTGCTCAACAATTAGTACTTTGCTCCAAGCTTCTAAGGATGCGCCATCAAAGTCTTGGTACCCAGATAACAGTCAATACGTCATTGCATTGTGTTCATTGACCGAAAAGCTGAGACGCTGGAATCCATTAATTGCCAATTGTAGCTGTGAATCTTGTCAATGTGTTCCAAATATTCTCCTGTATATCTAGCTATACTTGCTGCTATGTTTGTACAAGCTCTATGTATATTGACCTATACATTGGAAGCATTGAGGCAAAAAGCTGAGAAACCAAACCTATGCCTAGTCAACATTATTAACTTGGGTCAACATTGACCTTTATTGCTTCATTTTCCTGACAGCTGAGTATGGCCAATATTTCATGTGAGGTTACCTACTTTTCTTTAATAATAACTATGTTTGACATTGGATATCTATAAAACATTAGTTTGCATCCATTGACTATTAGGAAAAGACAGAATCTCAAGACATTAAATTACCTACGGTAGATTTTAGATGCCATAATCTTAGGAAAATAGTCAACAGGGGCAGCAGATTCCTACAAGGGTTTTGTTTTCTTGTAATTCCGAACTCTGGTCTCAACACTTAATGTCTATGTATATCTGGGGTCTAAGGGGAAATCTTTTCTCCTTGTGGAGACCTGACAAACCAATTCTGGCTGCCAGTGAGGAGACTTATAGCTGCAATGCTCCTCTGGGAAATATTCAAATTGTCTCTTCAGTGAGGAAGGAGACAAACTCTAGCGCAGCGCTACCTATTGGAAGTAGCGATCCTAAAAGTCAAACGTGGCCCTTTAACGAGCATTTTCATATGACTTAGGATTTATGCCAGATCAGAACCTCAATTTGCCGACACTGTGTTTCAGGATGGTTGTCCCTCGTCAGTGCAAAGTATGAGGTCTGATCTGGCTGTATGAGAAGCTATATGGGGTCTATGGGGAAATCTATTCTCCTTGCGGAGACCTGACGAACCAATTCTGGCTGCCAGTGAGGTGGAAATAGAGTTAGTCTCCTTCTTCCCTGAAGAGACAATTTGAATATTTCCCACAGGAGCATTGCAGCTATAAAACTCCTCACTGGCAGCCAGAATTGGTTTGTCAGGTCTCCGCAAGGAGAAAAGATTTCCACTTAGACCCCACTATAGCTTCTCATACAGCCAGATCAGACCTCATACTTTGCACTGACGAGGGACAACCATCCCGAAACATTGTCTGCAAATTGAGGTTCTGATCTGGCATAAATCCTAAGTCATATGAAAAGGCTTGTTAAAGGACCACTTTTGACATTTAGGATGCTACATTCAATAGGTGTCACTAGAGTTCGTCTCCTTCCTCCTTGAAGATACAATTTGACTATGTATATCTGAAAAGTTTATCACGTTGACCCAAAAAACAACAAAGTCTGGTCAACATGGACATCATCCCAATGTCGTTGGTTGTTTGGGTCAATGTTGACCAGCATGACTTCTTTCTTTGGACACCTGACTATAGTTTGCATATCACCTTACTTTATCTCCTTTTCTCTGTTAATTATAGTTCATTAGAGATAATTAAAAAGATATGCAATACCCCGTTCCCGCTACCATGTCGGTAGTTCATGGCCGCCAGACCAGGGCTGTAGAAACCACCTTCTACCTGTTGGGATTTCTGGCATCTCCCCTGATTCATAAGCTTGATGTGACCTCAATCTTGCAGCGCAAAGCACTCTTGGCATCGCGCTGGGCATCTACAAATCCAGAAGAGGTGCCAGGCATTACAGCAGTTAGAAACTGAATCGCAGGGCTCAGGTCCTGGTGCCAGGTCAGGCAGCTGGGCACCCCAATTCAAGAAAGACTTCGATATATTGGCACAACCAAGATGGTAGAAGGTCTGCAGACCAGGTCATATGAAGACTGGTTTAAAGAACTAGGAATGTTTAGTTTGGAAAAGAGAAGGCTGAGCGGAGACTTAATAGTGGTCTACGAAAGGTAGTCACAGTGCAGCGGGAACTACCCTATTCTAATTAGCAGAAGGAAGTACAAGAAGCCATGGGATGAAATTAAAAGAAAGGAGATTCAGATTAGACATTAGGAAAAACTTTCTGACAGTGAGGGCAGTCAGAGAGAGGAACGGGCTAGCACGGGAGGTAGAGAGGGCAGTCAGAGAGTGGAACGGGCTACCACGGGAGGTAGTGAGGGCAGTCAGGGAGTGGAACAGGCTACCACGGGAGGTAGTGAGGGCAGTCAGAGAGTGGAACAGGCTACCACGGGAGGTAGTGAGGGCAGTCAGGGAGTGGAGCAGGCTACCACGAGAGGTAGTGAGGGCAGTCAGGGAGGGGAACAGGCTACCACGGGAGGTAGTGAGCTTTCCATCAATGGAAATCTTCAAGCGAAACTGGATAAACATATAGCTGGGATGATTTAGGAAAACTGACACTTGCAGGGGGTTGGACCCGATGGCCCTTGATGTCTCTTTCAACTCTACCATTCTATGATATTATGAATACCATCATGCCATTGAATCAGCAATCAAGATCTAGTGAATCTTTTTGATCATCTCTACAATTTATACATAGGATATTTACAAAGCAATGACCAGCAAAGAACTGTAAAACTAAAGACCATTAATTGCCTAAACATGGCCAATAGTTGCTGTGGATGTTGTCAATGTGGTCAACAGATTTGTTCACGGTTCTTCTTACTTTACATACCTGGCTCAGATCAAAATAATCTCATCTGTGTTTGTCTACCCTCTACTCTTAAATATATAGTGTATTTAAGATGTCTGTCACAAGGTGGCGCTAGACACACTTGTATACAGTAAATGGAGAGGTAGTCAGACAGGCTGAGATCATAAACCAGGAGGGCACGAGAGTACATGGGGCAGACAGAGACGAGGTCAAGATACAAGCTGAAGGTCAGGGTTCCAGGAGAGCAGGCGGGGACGTGGTCAGGAGGAAGTCCGAGGTCAAAAGGTGGGAAGTTACAACAGAAACAGGGAAGGACAGGTAGAGATGGGTAAACAACAGTCCGGAGTCAAGAGACCAAGATGAGAACACTGAGCACCACGGGAGCCAACAGAACAACTGTAACCAGGAAGTATGACTGGCGGTGTCCTGAGCTAACACGCTCCCTAATAAAGCAGAGCAATCACCGGGAACGAGAAGCATCTACGATAGCACCTCCCAAGACCAGTGTGAAACCCAGTGCTGTGAAACAACCAGCAGACCATTCATCCTGCAAAACGCTCTGCACCATAAGCAACATATACCGGCTCCGCAGGAGAGCATGGCAGAACAATACAGAATGCTCTGCACATAGGAATAATGACAGTATGTATATTGACTCACACATTCAAAAGTTAAAGAGCTGAGAAACTAAAGGCTGCTTTACACGGTACGACCGATTGTGCAATTTCACAATCGATCGTACCCACCCCCGTCCTTTTTGCGTCACGGGCAAATCGCTGCCCGTGTCGCACAAAGTCGGTAACCCCCGTCACACGTACTTACCTCTCGTGCGACCATGCTGTGGGCGGCGAACGTCCACTTCCTGGAGTGGGAGGGGCGTTCGGCGTCACAGCGACGTCACACGGCCGCCGGCCAATGGAAGCGGAGGGGCGGAGATGAGCGGAACATCCCGCCCACCTCCTTCCTTCACATAGCCGGCGGCGGCCGCGTGACGCAGGTGAGCTGCTGTTCATCGTTCCCGGGGTGTCACACGGAGCGGCGTGTGCTACCACGGAAACGATGAACAACTAAATTAAACGATATTATGGAACCTAGCGACCAGTACATGACTCACGATTTGTGAGTGATACTGCGTCGCTAGGAGGTGTCACACAGGCCGGCATCGCCAGCGATGCCGAATGTGCTACACAAAAACCGTGACCCCGACGATCTATCACACGATAGATTGTCTGGTGTAAAGCAGCCTTAAGCCTAAGCCTGGTCAACAATTGCCATCATCCCAATGGCTTTATGAGCAGTTAGACAGGGTAACAGGTGGATATTCAATATAATATAAAAGGCCACTCAATAAGACAATGAAAAAATGATGAAGGAGACTGAGTTTCATATGGCCAAACATAATATTGAAAAGATGGCTAGTACACCCAAAATTATAAATAAATATTTATTATAACAATGTCACATACAGATGGGGGTACTGGTATAGAAAGTAGATTATAAAAATATAACAGTGAAAGGTTCCAGAACTAACAGAGATCTCCCTTCCAGGGACCTCAGCAGCACATATATCAACAGTGTGTATAGGCAAAGATTATGCACAGTCTATAAGGTAAAGTATCATAGTAGAGCCCACCATATATATCCTAGAAAAACCCATAGGCTGTGCATAGATTAAAGCGAGTGCTTACCCATAATAGATGCCTGTATAATTGCCGTGTCAGAGGTCCGGTGAAGAAGAGGGGGAAGCCCTGACGCGTTTCGCTTGTAGTGCTTCCTCGGGGATGCAAAAAAACCAGCCTCTAGTCGCTTTCTGTAGCTTTTAATGAGTTCCTGGATCCTGGATGAAGGTATATTTGACCATTCCTGTTTACAAAACAATTCCAGTTCAGTTAAGTTTGATGGTCGCCGAGCATGGACAGCCGCTTCAAATCATTCCACAGATGTTCAATGATATTCAGGTCTGGGGACTGGGATGGCCATTCCAGAACATTGTAATTGTTCCTCTGCATGAATGCCTGAGTAGATTTGGAGCAGTGTTTAGGATCATTGTCTTGCTGAAATATCCATCCCCTGCGTAACTTCAACTTCGTCATTGATTCTTGCACATTATTGTCAAGAATCTGCTGATACTGAGTTGAATCCATGCGACCCTCAACTTTAACAAGATTCCCGGTGCCGGCATTGGCCACACAGCCCCAAAGCATGATGGAACCTCCACCAAATTTTACTGTGGGTAGCAAGTGCTTTTCTTGGAATGCCGTGTTTTTTTGCCTCCATGCATAACGCCTTTTTGTATGACAAAACAACTCAATCTTTGTTTCATCAGTTCACAGGACCTTCGTCCAAAATGTAACTGGCTTGTCCAAATGTGCTTTTGCATACCTCAGGTGACTCTGTTTGTGGTGTGCTTGCAGAAATGGCTTCTTTCGCATCACTCTCCCATACAGCTTCTCCTTGTGCAAAATGCCCTGTATTGTTGACCGATGCACAGTGACACCATCTGCAGCAAGATGAGGCTGCAAGTCTTTGGAGGTGGTCTGTGGATTGTCCTTGACTGTTCTCACCATTCTTCTTCTCTGCCTTTCTGATATTTTTCTTGGCCTGCCACTTCTGGGCTTAACAAGAACTGTACCTGTGTTCTTCCATTTCCTTACTATGTTCCTCACAGTGGAAACTGACAGTTTAAATCTCTGAGACAACTTTTTGTATCCTTCCCCTGAACAACTATGTTGAATAATCTTTGTTTTCAGATCATTTGAGAGTTGTTTTGAGGAGCCCATGATGCCACTCTTCATAGGAGATTCAAATAGGAGAACAACTTGCAAGTGGCCACCTTAAATACCTTTTCTCATGATTGGCTACACCTGCCTATGAAGTTCAAAGCTCAATGAGGTTACAAAACCAATTTAGTGCTTCAGTAAGTCAGTAAAAAGTAGTTAGGAGTGTTCAAAACAAGAAATTGATAAGGGTGCCCATACTTATGCACCTGTCAAATTTAGTTTAAATGCGGATTGCACATTTTCTGTTAGTACAATAAACCTCATTTCAATCCAGAAATATTACTCAGTCCATCAGTTATTAGATATATGAAACTGAAATAGCTGCTGCAAAAACCCAAATTGTTCTAAAGAAAAAAGGTTAACATTAATAGGGGTGCCCAAACTTTTTCATATGACTGTATATACAATGCTCTTCACTTGTGTTCTATGTAGCATTTTATCTAAACCAGTGTTCGCAAGTATGGGATCTTTACCAATGTCATAAATGATCATGCAACTGAAAGTTACTAGAAGGTTCACAGGAGGATGTGATCTCCTACTTTAATGCAAGCTGTGCACACCATGTAGCAAAAAATAATGTTTCCTCGATTTGTCACTTTTGATTTTTCTATCATTATTTTTGCTTATGCATGTAGACCACAGCAGGGAATGTAACAGAAAATATTGGCTTCTTCTAAATCACAGGAGGATAATGGATCTTTCCAAAAAATCCTGACACATAGCACATTGTGTGCGAGAACCTGTGCACAATATGTGTTGCCATAATTGGGTGAGAACACAATCGGCGCGCTGTGTATCCATGTTGTGTTTTATTTGTAAACATTTCCAAGTGCGCCCGAGTTCATTGTACGGTAATTAAATTCTGCGAAACATTTATTTTGTTGTCATGGTTTCCAATAGAATGTTGCTTTACCATGCTGATTCCGATGAGGATAATAATGCTTTGAGCCATGGTGGCACTATCCATCAAATGGGGTGGGCAACTGGGTGGCACATTTATGACTGCGGGAGGGCAGTATTATTGGCAATATACTGTACTTCCTTGCCCAAAGCTACCCTTACAAAACCAATTAGTAACACAGCTCCGCTGATATCCGACGAGACTGGCGGCGAAATTACAGTAAACGGCTGCTAACAGGTTGTTCTCATGCAACCCCATGGCTGTTGGAAGTAAAGGAAGAATTTTGCTTAGGAACCAAGAGCAGGAAAGTGTGATGTGTTTTACTATAAATCTGCACTGATGGCACGAATTCTAAAACTATAAGAATATTTACAACACATTATGGGGAATATTGGGAGCAGGCTAGAACTGGCCCACCTGGAAAGCCAAGGTATTCCCTGGTGGGCCTTGGCTAGTAGGTACCAATGATCCAACACAAGACAATCCCAGTTGGAGGTGACAATGGAACCAATTACTTTTTTCCTATGTGTTGTCTCATCTGTTTCTGCACTAAAAGTATGATCTATGTGGGTCTCACCAAAAGGGGCCCACATATATCTCAAGAATGCTCCTGTCATGGGATATGATGGGATTATTTGGAACAGGGGAGGCTAAACTGGCCCTCAGGCTAGGGGAACCCTAACTGACTCTGATCCCAAAGATACTTTTGAAGGTGACCATGTTTGGGCCGCCTTCCTTGCCCTAACTCCTGAAAGACTCTGGTTTAGTGGCCTCCTTCCCTCCACCCAGGAGAGGGGCCAGTACAAGAGTTGTTAATCCCACACAAATAAACAGATGGGTGAAAAACCAAAACTCAAACTCACAGCAATCACTCACAGAGGTATAGACAATACATGGTCTGGAGGAAACTAAGGGAAGGGAGGAAATAATCAGACAGCAAGAGTATTTCCATAACACACAAAGCAGCACACAGAAGTGCACCAGCACCTGGATATGAAAGCACAAAGACTGGGATCGCATAAAGCTATAATCGGCATGGGAGACCAATCTCCACCATCTTAAAAGGGCAGAGGCGACTGTGATAAGTTGCCTGCAACATGTGCCTCCATCAGTAATCCACAGGCTAGCAGGAATTAACTCCTGCAAGCCCGATCACCAACATGAGCACAGCTGGTCCATGCCCAAGCCTGTCTGTGCAACTCATAAACAGCATTGTGTGAAGTGTCTGACTTGGCTGTGTGAACACTGTCCAAAGTAGTTCTGACAGTCTGCAAGTTTTGAGCCAGACACCATGTGATGGTCCCTGTTATGTGGCCCTGTTCTTGGAGAGGTGGCTGGGCTTCCTATGAATGGAATGAATAGAGCCACTTATGTGTGGCCACCGCTCCACTGATCACAGCGCATGACTTAGCCCTGTTCTTTAAATAGATGCTGGTCCCATTTGTGTGACCCACATCTACTATACATTTATGGACTATAGGATGATTGACACATGGCCTTCACAGTGGCCCACCTCCTCACTTTCAATAACGACTGAGCAAGGAAAAAGGCTAAGCTCAGAATGAAGGAAACAGTCAGCATGCAGTTTTATGTTTGTATTGCTAGTATAACCTATGACATTCTTTATATACACTCTGCAACATTGAAATTACAACACCAAGAAGGAATACAGCAATACAGGAAAAATGAAGAAACCTCCAGCGAGGAAGGCATGGATGTGGATAAATAATACATAAAAACTTTGCACTGTTAAGCCACCAGACCTGGTCTAGCCGAGGTCTGGTGCCTTACCTGTGCAAAATTTTTATGTATTTTTCAATTAACTCTTTTTTTTCATTTATCCACATCCTTGCCTGAGGTTTCTTCGTTTCTCCAGTAATAATCTCATTGATAGCAGTCAAGACTGTAAATGCAGAGATTGCTTCATGTGGCACTGTCACGAACGGAGTAGAATATGTCCATATATAACGCGTGACACATGCGATCAGACCACCGGGGTCCCAATACAATGGAGGTCCCTACCACTAGGGAGAGGGGTGAGGGGGCACCTCCTGCACTCACCTCAAGCTGACTCCTGAGCTCCCTAGCATCCCTATACACACAGGGGTCTCAAACACGCGGCCCGCATGCGGCCCCTCAGGGTAGTTCGTGCGGCCCCCAGGCCCGTGCCCCTGGTCACTATCGCGGCAGGTGCAGGGGCCGCAGCCACTGTCTGCACTTTATGTCAGATGAATGTGTTGTTGGTGCTGCGCTCTCGCGCCGGCAATACAATCATCTCACATAAATCACTGACAGTGACACTGCACCTGCCGCGATAGTGACCAGGGGCACGGGCCTGGGGGCCGCACGAAGCAGAGATGAGGCAGCGGAGGGGGCGCGGGACAGGTGAGAAGAATGGTGTGTGTGTGTGTGTGTGTGTGTGTTGGACGTTAACCCCTTAGCGACCTATGACGTACTGGGTACGTTATGGCTCCCTGGTACTTAAGGACCCATGACGTACCCCGTACGTCATGGCGAAATCGCGGCCCCGGTGGCTGCGATGGCTGCAAATATCTTAGATTCGGGGAGGAGGGGACCTCAGGAGGAGTGGTGTCTCCTCCCTGGACCTACGGAGGCTGTGATTGGCTGAGCGGCGTTCGTCAGCCAATCACAGCAACTAATGTTTCAGCCATTGAAAATCGCTGAAACATTGAAATCCAGCCAAGATCAGGGCAGCTGTGTGAAGATGTAATTTACCCTCTCACTGTATATGCTGTACAGATTCCTATTTCAAGCTGGGTTCATTGTCTTATTTGAACTACTTCTGTGTACATTTCTATTGTTGTAGGTAATCACCCCCTAAAATGCAAGGTTATATCCTCTTGAGGCACTTCCATCCCTGGGAGTAGGGGGAGGTGGGCCTAGAGTCCAACTAGTGTAAACTCTGCTTACCTGGGAGATTCAGGCAGAGTGAGCTGAAACTTGAAGGGAGCAGGAGCTCCAGCCTGTGTGGCTGTGGACACGGACGGAGCTAGGCCTGTGTGGCGGCCCGTGGGATTGTGTGGAACTCTTTGGACTACTGTAAGGACGATTGCTTTGTAATCCGGTCCGAGGATTGTCGGGAAGGGCCCCCGAATCTGTTTTACGTGGACTTATCGTGTGCTGTTCCAGTGTTCTTGTGAATAAACCTGTTGGATCGTTCCTCGGCCTGTTGTCTCTCCTTGCTCTGCTGTACACCCCGTCACAAACTGGTGGCAGCGGCGGGATCAGAGCAGAAGGAATGGAGGACAATGGCTCAACATCAGGAACCAGCACTGCAGAGTACAAGACCTGGACTTTGGGGAGCCTGCAATCAAAGGCCCGTGAAGTAGGAGTTCGTTTCAAAGGACTCTCCAAGGAGCAGCTGATTGAGGCGCTAGAAGGAGTCTGCTCGCAAAATGACGTGGAGGAAGGATCCTCACAGCAAAGGGAGGAAAGACTGGAGCTGGAGGTGAATACCCAAAAAAGTCAATGGGTTGTGTGGTACAAGGAAAAGATGGCACTGCTTGGAGATGAGGCCACCATAGAAGATAAGAGGGAGGCCATGCGTGGAGCTGAAGAGAAGGAGCGCAGGATGGAGGAGATGGCATTGCTGGATAAGCAGCTCGCTGTAGAAGCCGCGAGAGGTTCCAGACAGACTGTAACCCCAGCACCCATCATGAGGGAACTTCCCAGGGTGTCCCGCAAAGACTTTAAGCCGTTTAATGAGGCTGCAGGCGACATTGAGGGCTTCTTCCAGGACTTTGAGCATCAGTGTCGATTAATGGAAGTCCCGGACAGGGAGCGTGTCCGGCATCTGGTTGGGCTCCTAGAGGGGGGAGCTGCTGAAGCCTATAGAGCTATGGACCCTCGGTGGAACTGTGAGTATGCGGATATTAAACAGACTATTCTAGAACATTATGCTGTGACCCCAGACACTTACAGGACTCAGTTCCGTGCTTTAGCCTGTGATGGGGAAGTGTCTTTTAAGATATATGCTCATAGACTCAAACAAATATGTAATCGCTGGCTGGAGGCAGAGGAGGCCTTATCTTGGGAGACCTTCCTGCAGGTCATCCTAAAAGAACAATTCTTTGCCCAGTGCCCCGCTGAGATCCGGGAATGGGTGCGTGAGAGAAAACCAGCGACAGTGGAGGAAGCTGCTGCTCTCGCTGATGAGGCTCTCACCATCAAGCCTCAGTGGAGGGTTCTGTTGGAGGATGGAGAGACGCCTAACAGCTCCACAACACCGGATGCCCCCAGTTATTCTGTCCCCATTGTTCCCCGTTCCTCTAAGCCACCACATGTTGATACCCGTGTTAATGTGCCTCCAGTTGCTTCTACTGCACTTTCTGGAATACGCCGGGGAGAGGAAGTAACAGAGCGCAGGTGTTATGTTTGTAGGCATCCCGGGCATTTGCAGGCCTCATGCCCAGCCAGGCCATGGAGGAATCATCCTCAAACCCCTACAGCACCTTCAGGTGGGAGCCGGCCTCCAAGTTCCCCTACCCCTTACCCAAGAGGACGCCTTGGATGGAGGGAGACCCAGCTCAGATGCTATCAATGTGGACAGCCAGGGCATCGGCAAGTCTCCTGCCCAGCTGTTCAAATGTGGACTGATCCTGCGCCCAATCGGATTGTTAATTATTTACAGCCCAGCGCCATGGAGGAAGATGTGGCACCGCTATGTGAGGACTGGCCTAGTGACTCAGCCCCCCATGTTGCACCACCAGGAGTTTACGGGGTGCGACCTGCAGTTATGACGACTTCTGCTCATCGAGGTAAGCACTTGCAGGAGGTTGTGCTGGATGGACAGAGACTTGTTGGATTTTGTGACTCGGGTGCTTTCCTCACACTGGCTGATCCCCGAGTGGTTCGGCCTGAGGCAATCCATAGAGGACCTGGGATTGTCATTGAACTGGCTGGTGGACAATGGAGGACTATTCCCACAGCCACTGTGGATCTGAGCTTTGGTTTTGGGGTCAGGCGATGTGTGGTTGGGGTGATGGGTGGTCTGCCTGCAGCTGTTCTCCTGGGCAATGATGTGGGAGAGCTACGATGCCAATTCGTGGCTGCATGAAGCCACATGTAAGTAACGCTCTGCCTGTGTGTACTTAACCAGTGACCTGTAGAGGTCCCTAGTACGTACACAAGTTGGGAGGGGGAGGGATTGTGAAGATGTAATTTACCCTCTCACTGTATATGCTGTACAGATTCCTATTTCAAGCTGGGTTCATTGTCTTATTTGAACTACTTCTGTGTACATTTCTATTGTTGTAGGTAATCACCCCCTAAAATGCAAGGTTATATCCTCTTGAGGCACTTCCATCCCTGGGAGTAGGGGGAGGTGGGCCTAGAGTCCAACTAGTGTAAACTCTGCTTACCTGGGAGATTCAGGCAGAGTGAGCTGAAACTTGAAGGGAGCAGGAGCTCCAGCCTGTGTGGCTGTGGACACGGACGGAGCTAGGCCTGTGTGGCGGCCCGTGGGATTGTGTGGAACTCTTTGGACTACTGTAAGGACGATTGCTTTGTAATCCGGTCCGAGGATTGTCGGGAAGGGCCCCCGAATCTGTTTTACGTGGACTTATCGTGTGCTGTTCCAGTGTTCTTGTGAATAAACCTGTTGGATCGTTCCTCGGCCTGTTGTCTCTCCTTGCTCTGCTGTACACCCCGTCACAAGCTGTAACCCTGATCATTGGCTGGAGCTGGGTGACGTGTTTCACCCGCCCCCAGCTCTGATTGGAGAGACCGGCCTTGTGACCGATCTCTCCAATCACTGTGGATATGGGGCCGGAGACCGCCCCTCAGCTTCACTCCGGCGTCTGTGGAAGGTGAGCGGAGCTGCTGACCCATTACTACAGGATGGGGACAAAGTGCGCACATTACTATGAGATGGGGATAAGGCTGGGGACATTACTATAGGATTGGGACATTACAAGGATGGGCACAATACTATTGGATGGGGACATTATTACTATAGTATGGGGACATTAGGATAGGGACTAGGATGGGCACATTACTATAGGATAGGGACTAGCATGGGCACATTGCTAAAGGATAGGGACTAGGATGGGCACAGGACTATAGGATGGGGACAAGGCTGGGGACATTACTATAGGATGGGGAAAAGGTGGGCACAGTACTATAGGATGGGGACTAGGATGGGCACAGTACTATAGGATGGGGACATTACTACAGGATGGGGACAAGGTGGGCACATTACTATAGGATAGGGACATTACTACAAGGGGACAAGGATGGGAAACATTACTATAGAATAGGGATAATGCTGGGGACATTACTATAGGGTGGGGACAAGGTTGGCACATTACTAAAGGATGGGCACATTACTATACAATGGGGACAGTACTATAGGATGGGGACATTGCTACAAGGGGACAATGATGGGGAACATTACTATAAGATGGGGGGCATTACTATAGGATGGGGACAAGGATGAACACATTACTATAGGATGGGGACAAGGATGAACACATTACTATAACA
This sequence comes from Anomaloglossus baeobatrachus, assembly GCF_048569485.1. NCBI lineage: Eukaryota > Metazoa > Chordata > Amphibia > Anura > Aromobatidae > Anomaloglossus > Anomaloglossus baeobatrachus. The sequence continues at coordinate 260,572,326 of NC_134359.1, read as the reverse complement.
TGGGGACAAGGAGGAACACATTACTATAACATGGGGACAAGGAGGAACACATTACTATAACATGGGGACAAGGAGGAACACATTACTGCAAAATGGGGACAAGGATGGGGAACATTACTTTAGGATGGGGACAAGGATGAGCACATTACTGTGGGATGGGGACTAGGATGGGGTACAATACTACAAGGTGACAAGAATGGGCACATTACTGTGGGATGGGGCACAATACTACAAGGGGACAAGGATGGGCACGTTACAACAATATGGGGAACATTATTAAAAGATGTTGGTCAAAATTTCTATATAAAGCTAATTGTAAGACTATTAGTTACAAAAAAGGGATAAAATGAAAAAAAAAAAAAAAAAAGGTTTATATTTAAACAAAGAATGTGCACGTTTTCTATAATGAACAAGTGAAAATGTTGAAAATCAGTGATCCCAAGGTGTGTAAAACAAAAAAATAAAATATATATATTATATATGGTACCAATAAAAATGTCACTTTGTCCTGCAAAGAATGCGGCCCCCCAAATTATTTTTTTTCCTCTGTGCGGCCCATACACCCAGCCGAGTTTGAGACCCCTGCTATACAGGTTCTTTCAACTTGTCGGCAAGCAGGAGACCTGGGTCCCTCAGCTGGCCCTAAACTCACCCTGTCTAGTGAGTAGGCTGACAAGTACACTAGACTCGCCACTAAACTAATAAACGCAGAGGGAAATGAAAGACAGACGGGAGGAATAAGCAGGATACAAAACACCAAACTTCACCGTAGCAGACAGACTCTATAGTAGCAGGTGGATGAGCACAGAAGAAAACCTCAGCAGTTCCTTCCACCAGGGTGGCCAAAGTAGAAATGAATTCTAACAGAACCAGGGTCTGCTGGGAAAGCTCAAGTATTTGACCTAAATGGGAGTGGGCTCAATGCAGCTCAGAGCTGCTGGCAACAGAAACAGAAATTAACTCATGAGATGCCAAAGGCAAGGAAACCTTGTTTAAATGAGGAGCCTAGATGGAGATAGGAGGCTCCAGTCCTAAGGCTGTCACTAGTCTCAAAACAGCAGGGAGATGACCGTGACAGATGCTCATACTTGATACTGAATAAATGAAGATGTTTTGAATATTTTATTTCCATTTCTTCATCAATTACATATCCTTAAGATATGTCTATCCTATGATTTCCATATGACGTCACGACTTTTTTTCTTTTTGGTGTTGCAATATCAATGTTGAGTGTATATAAAGTATGAAATAAGCTACACTGTTGTGTTTATATTATAATATAATTATATATTAATAATTTTTAATATTTTATTTTATATATTATTTTTTTTTAATTATATATTAATAATTTTTGACCCATTTCAAGATATATCAAATTTGGAAATAATTCTTGCACTTCACAGGCACTTTATAGCAATAAGTCATTTTTACTATACCTTCCTCTTCCAGTATTACATATAACTACATATAAAATAGCTCTTTGCACTTTATTATTTACCGTATATGTGATATATAACCAACGGATATTTATATATTAGTGGTCATTGCACTAGGCATTTGTATTACCTGTTATACCGCTGATAAATTATATTGGGTTTTTTGATCCTGTCCTACATTGTTTTTGAATATGTATTCCGGTATATGCCAATTTAATAATTTAAATAAAATCAATATTTTATTATAAAATAGACACCAATTCCTTTATTTTGAACCGTTTTTGGTTCTTATTTTAAAGCTTTTTTGATAACTATGTATATTAAAAATTGTTACAATTTTTATTCTTTTTTCCTAGCCCTTTTTAGCTATTTGCGCATTTTTTATTATGTTTTTCAGTTACTTTGTATTGGCACAAGCACTATTTTCAGATTAGCAACGCTGGAAGTCATTTTTTTTTTTTCATTATTCTTAGTTCTATTCTGGGTAGCAGAAATCGACCCCTAAGACTGAGCCTCTTTTGTACAGCAGATGTGCATCTTTCTGGTTCTTTGAATGAAAAAGCAATGGGATGGCCTTCTGCTAGCATTCAGGATAGCAGCTGCAGGCACATGTCAGGATCCATTCATCTATATATAAGGAAGTGTCACTCTAGACTACAGGTCAAGAATAACAGTTGAAAGCAATCAGGCTGGTGGTGCTCGGCTGCAGTGATCCAGATATGTGGATCATTGGTCATTTGCTGCACATGTGCTCCATCGTAACAAGCGAATATATGGAGAAGAAAGCTAAAAATCAGAGCAAGTCCTCGGGGTCTCTTTATCAAGACATCCCAGTTTCAGAACGAACGTGGCAGTGAATGAAAAAAGAAACTGGTGCAGATCCAACGTCTTTATGTTTTTTTTCCTTGCTTAATTATAAATCTGCTTCCCCGTCCAGCGCTACAAGCAGCTGACACATTTTGATAACTTTGCCCCTAGGAGATGCCAAGACACATCTAATCCTTGGGAGATAGAAGCCGGCGTCTTAAAGCGTTTCATGTTTGTGACTTTTGTGATGTTGGGAACGCGTCTTTACTGTGTTCTTCAAAAGAGTAGAATTGCAAGAAGGTCAATGGCAAATAGACGGAGATGAATGGAATCGGCAGAGGCCGGAGGGTTTCCGGTTCTATGTAATCAGTAGAAGGCTGGATTTACAGCTGCATTTTGACCATAAATGTTGTACATCCTCCATTCTACTGGACTGAACGTTTGTAGTGATCATAGTTTGTTTCATTCCAATCTGTAATCCGAGCGTCAAAGATGGCAGTTTTACAGATTCATGAAACCAGCTTAAAGGGGGTCTCCTGCTACAGGTCTGCAATCACTGTGACTGCAGACTTGTGAATTCTCACGTCACGCACACTGCAGGCAGTAAGGATTCTCCGGTGTCTGCACTGTGGGGATTTGCTCATAGTATTTGAACGCAAGAAACACTGTCTTTCCAACAATTCCAGCAGTTTAAAACACTTGCTATAAACTGCTCTGAAACATGAACAAGCCACTCCGCCACATACCGTGGGCTACCAGTCCATTAAAAGTCCATCGTGGAGGAATGGCCACCTCCACACACTGGCTCCTGTTAGTGTATTCTCTTCCAGCAGAGGTTTGTCCCTTCAGCCACAGCACACTCCAGCCGGGCTGCAGTTTCTTCTCAGTCCTCACCCGGACTGACTTCCAAAGGTCTCTCCCCAGTCTTCACCCAGACTGAGACCTCCAGCACACTATCGTCATGTGCAGCACATTCTCTGACCATCTGTAAAACCAGCAGACTCCATTATACCTGCCATGTGACGTGTCAGCCACATATCAAACGCACCCATGGGCAGGGGTACGTAGGTGGCCAGACCCAGCCATCTCTCCAGCCACCCTTGTGAACACTTGTGAGCCACAAAACTGTGGCACTACATGTGCCAGCATTCCCAAGGTTCACACCACTTGTGTGGTACATACCTGCCATTAATGGCATAACCAATCGCCTTCTCACAGCGCCAAGAGTGGATGGTCATGTGACCACCAGTATGTGATATGCATACTTCGGGCCACATACCAACTAGACTGTATCCAGCACTTGCATTGAGCAAGGCTGAACACAGTCTAGTTGGCATGTGATTTCATGTATGCAAATTACATACATGCGGTCACATGCCCGCTGTTTGCACATTGCGAGGATGCACAAGTTTACAGTCACATAGTGACTGCAGACTTGTAGCTTAAGACCAAACAACCCCTTTAACTGTATTATTTTCTACTTTACTACCTCTTTAAGGGGATCCATAAAGGGATTTTAGCATAATTGCAAAGTATGTTGAATGGGGGATAATTTGCTGATTTCTGGGACCCCCAGTCATGAAAACAAAGGTCTTGAGTCCCCCAGTTGAATTGAGTGCTAGTCACGCTTGGCCATGTCTGCACTATTCAAAGTCTGTGGGTCTGCTAAATCTAGGTATAGTGCTCAGCTAGCGATATTCATTCCATTGACTTTATATGCAGCGGCAGTACAAATGTTCGACCATCTCTCATTTCAAAGGCGGGACTCGGGACCCCTATCCTTGCGATCCATATTGGTACTACCCCTATAAGTACTAGGTATGATGCAGGCTAAATTGAAGAGAGATGTACAAGGTATTTCTCTCTATAATACTGGCTGAGTTCACAAGTCCTGTAATCATCCATTAGAATGAATCCTGCAGAGATCTATTGGCAAAATTATGTCTGGTGTCCCCGGTTTTTTAACCTGCGGGTCTATGGAGAACAAATGCATTAACAGATTGCTATTTATCTTCCATTTGAAACGGATCCGGTAAGAAAAAAGCGGATCCGTTACAAATACAAGAATAATGGATGACTAAATAACAATCCGTTAACGGATTCTTTCTCCATAGACTCCGATGTTAAAAAAAAACAAAACAAAAACGGATCCAGTAGAAAACAGTTATTTAACAATGGACAAAAAATCCATTCTAACGGATGATCACAGGACGTGTGAACACACTGCCATATATCAGATCCATCTTCTACAGATTCGTACAGATTTTTTTTGCCTAGAACTATTCCTTCTAGACACCATAGGACAGTATTTTGAGTCCTAAAGAAAAGACTATGGGAAAAACACCTAAATTTTTTTAAAAAAAACAACTTTCATGCAATCTTCTCTTGGAATCTGCTCGGAACTTGATACTGTCAAGTCAAAAAACCTTGTAGGGTGGGGAGCATAAATAAAACCTTGTAGAAAAAAAAAATCTCTTTATAAAAACAGCTTCAGATTTTAAAATCTCATCAAAATCCACATGGATACCTGGATTTATTAGATTATAGCAGTTCTATTCTATTTATGGACTTTTTCTTCAATTATGGCTTCTTTTTCCTATCCATACGACAGCAAGTGGTTTCAGTCTCATTATTTATCGTATATCCTTGTGGCTCTTCTGTATATTACTTGCTGAAATAAGAAATGGATCTCAGCAGAAGTAAGAAGTAAAGTGTTCCCAAGGGAAACATAGAGGAAAATACGTTCCGTCACGATTGTTTCTTTATCGTTGAGGCCGAGGGGAACCATATTGGAGAACTGATGTGATTGGTGCCCATTTGTCATCAGTTTTTTCAATTTGTTTATATCATTTTCAAAGCATGAAAGAGCCCGACAGAAGTGTAAAAGATGCCTTAGGCCTAATGTGATCATCATCTTTCCTAAATACCGCATCAATTTAGGTTTAACGTCTGTCGTCCAGGAGAAGGAGGGAGGCTGGTCAGAGAGTTGGAGTGACAGATGGAGGTTAAGGGACTGGTCTTGCTCCATCCAGTGTCGGTTGCAGAAAGTATGTGTAGTGACTTAGCGACAACTTTGGTACAAAGTAGTGACTAGCAAACAAGTAGTGGAAACTGTGTCTGAAGGTATGATTCCACTTGCGTATGACTCGGCGAGTCTCGCATCGGTATCACCCAGCACGGCGCACAATCTCTTGACAGGAGCGGGTCGGTTGCATGTATTTCCATGCAGCTGAGGCGCTCCTGTCAGGAGAGTGTGCGCCGTGCCGGGGGGACACCAATGAGAGAGACTCTCTGAGTAATACACAGGTGGAATTGTGACGCCCTGGGCAAGCCAGGGGTCACAGGTCATCACACCCTACACCCCAGTTAGGAACACCAAGGCTACTAAAATCCTTGTTGCCTTCCTCCAGGGGCTGATGTTCACACCAGGGGGTGGGCCAGGCGGTTGGCTCCGCCCACCGAGGAGTACACAGCCCTGGAGGCGGGAGGAACCAGGCAGATAGGGTTTGGACAAGAAGGAGTAAACAGTGAAGTGAGCAGTGAAGTGAGGAGTGAAGTGAGGAGTGAAGTTTAGCTCAGGGAGAGCTTGAGTGAAGAGTGAAGAAAAGAGTAAAAGTGAGAGTAGTAAAGCCTGAAGTTGGTCCGGCTGTGTGCAGGACAGTGTCAGCAAGGTCAGCAACGGCGGTGACGGTCTGGAGGGGGACTGCTCGGAGGTTGCTGGAAGGACTGCGGACGGGTAGTGGCCCGGCGGTCTGGAGCAGTATACAAAGAACAGTCAGCACCAGGGCAGGGGCCTCTCGGACCCCGGCAAGGCTTGGAGTCGCCGTAAATTTGCCAAATCCGTCAGTGAAGGGGACGTCTGTCTCCAAACAACCAAGTCCCGATTGAAGGCAACAGTCCGACCGTTACAGAGAGACACCGCCACCGCCAGGGCACCAGTTTCTCAGGGCCAGCGCCTGCGGGCAAAGTAGGGCTCCTCCGGCCCATATCCAAGTCGGGGAGCGGGTTACCGGTGGGAACCCATCGCTACCAACACAGAAACATTAGGTGCAGGACAAAGGGACATCACAGTCACCTACTGGGAGAGCAAGTGCAGCCGTCCGTGGGAACCGTCTTTCCAGCCGTGTGTTTTACCGAGAACTGTGTCACCGTCTCAGGCTGAGTGAGTACCACAGTGCCGCAAGGCACAGCGCTGCCCCCGCGTCCCTGCGCCCACCAAGCCCTGCACCTCCCACCTCATCACTGGGCCCCGGGATCACCAGCCCCTACCCACGGAGGGGCAACACAACAACTGGCTGCTCCATACCATCCGTCCCGGGATCCCCATACAGAGCAGTGGTGGTGCCAACAAATCACCACAACCATGGGTGGCGTCATGGACAATAAACAATTCCCACACCCAAACAACCCCTTTCACTCACGGGCGAGGAGCGCCGCTCGAGTCCCCGGGATCCGGCCCATCGCTCGAGCCACCGAGCAGCGGCAGCAGCAGGCCGCAGTGCCAGCCGGACCCGAGCAGCAGTGGGAGAACGCGGCGTCCCCTCCTCCGCCCGTGACAGAATCATACCCTTACACCAAGTTACAGAGGAGCAAGTGCCTCTGTGATTGTCCAAGGCGAATGGGACCAGTTGCCCATAAAGGAGGAGGAGACTACGCCAATAGGGAGTATTCCCTTTAGAAGAGACAGTAGCTGGAGAAGCAGGAAAAAAGCATATTGCCTAAAGTAGCCTCTAACCGCCAAAGTCCAGATGAGCAAAGCTGAGAAAGCTTGAAGTCCTGTGCTACCTGACATATCTACCATAGCCAAAGCCAGGTGAGGGCAGATACTAAGCATCAGAGAAACAGCTAGCCACACCTGAAGTAGCCACTGGGCTAAAGAAAGATGAAAGAGCCTAGTGATCTAGGAAGATACCATCCAATTGAGCACATAGTGTTGTGAGGAGGGGCTGGAGTGCACATTCAGGGGGGAACAAGGGAGTGAGCACAAGGACCTAGAGTGTTGAGAGCAACTGTTGAGAAGACCAGTCTCAAATACCAGTGTGAGAATGACCCTCACAGGAAGAACTGAGAACATGGGTAGAAAATATAGATGAGTGGACCCATGGAAGTTTAGAGAGCTTAGATAAAGTTCTGTTCTGGACCCAGACTTGACCAGAATCCCAATGGAAGTCACTGATTGGCAGTTTGGGTTTCCGCCAACATATAGCTAGCCATAAACAGATCACTTTCGGGGGAGGATGGGTGGGCTTTTTCCATTTTCTTTGTTCATGTCATTTGGTTACTTGCCGAGAGCCAGTGTATTTTCCTACACACCATAGAGGACACAGTGTGGTTGAGTATGGTTTTACAGCTTTGTCAAACAATGGGTTGCAAGCAACCAGTGTCAAGTCAAAGACTAAACTAGCCCTGTCCCGAGGGCAAAGAAGGAGGTTGAAAGCACTTAAAGGGGACTTTTAGAATTTATGGCCTATCCCAGAAATCTGGGGTGGACATAACAATGGTGCAACCTGGGCAGTCTAAGGGGGACCACTTCTACCTCAGAAGTAGGTGGAATTATGTATTATGATAGACTGCAAGGGCCCATATGTTCTTCTTGCCAAGGGGTTCTCTTCTTTCTGTGCCCACCATTATTAGATCAGTGGGGTCTGACTCTCAGCTGTTGGACGCTTCTACGAAAGCAGCAGCCATTGTTTAGAATGACTTGCAGGCTGTTTAGGATTTGCTTTTTTTGTTCTTCTAATTGCAGCGAAGCACGGCAGTGAATGGGACAATGCTTGAGTACCCTAGTGTCACGCACGTGACTAGCAGGGTTTAACTTGTACCTGGTAAACCCCCAGAATATGTTAGAACACACAGGGAACACGGGGTCACGATACAAATGAGGTCCCTGCCGCTAGGGTGAGGGGTGAGGGGGCCTCTCCTGAACTCACCTCAAGCTGACGTCTGAGCTCCCTAGTGTCTCTATGTAGGTTCTTGCAACCTGTCGCCGAGCTGGATACCTTAGGTCCTCAGCTAGCCCTGCACTCGCCCTGGCTACTGTGTAGGACGACAAGGTCACTAGACTCGCCACTACAATACAGAAACACAAGGGAAGGAATACAACCAGGGAAAATAGACATGCAAGGAAAAACACTCCAGACACCTTCAGTGCAGCAAACACCACTGCTGCACACAACACGACAAACTTCTTCCAGAGCAGGCTCCTTCCAAAGTAGACCACATAGAAATGAGGATTCAGGTTCTATCACAGGCATCATATGAACATATCACATGACTTAAATAGTGAAGGGGAGTGATCCCAAAGAGCCACACGTGAGATTGGAAGCTACAGCCAGCAGCTAGGCAGGAAAGGGTGTTTAACCATTACAGCACCACAAGGAAGGAGATGTTAATAAATATCAGCAGTGGACCTGCCATTATTGAGGCGCTGTGACCTTCTGACACCAGAATCACCTAGGGTATCTCTCGAGTGAGATACACTCATGACACTTAGTAAAAACAAATATGGCGTAGGCAGGTACAAACCTACCTGCAAGTCAATGCAAACTTTGAGTGGGCTACAACACTCATATGAGCCCCACTACAAAGAGCCGATTGACCCCCAACAACCTAATATTGATGTCTTTATCAATTTGATAGATTTATCTATTTTCTTATAATAACAACGTATGGCTATAGTATATTGGTGAGGGATGGGTTAATAGAAAAATAAAATATGCAAGGACTGTTGAGTATAATATAACTGTAAATCATATGTAAACCTTCGGTATAGCAGGGGAAATATAGGCCTGGCCATGAATGTGGCTAATGGAAGCTATTAAGCAGTATTTACTCATACGAGCCACTTTAAAAGCCCATTTGCGGGCGATGTGATGAATGCCTGGTATGTTTCACATATGGCATTAGAAAACATACATTTTTAGAGGTCAACAATTCTGTGAAATTATTATTCTCATTAGATGCAAAATCAGTCATGTTCCCGGCTCGGTTACATGCCTCTTTATAATTGGAATAGGTTTCAGCGACCCATATTGCATGCTGGGAATTATGATTGTGCAAAGCTCAAAAGAGACCGAAGAAAAGAAAGAGCGAAAATTTAGCTTCCGAAAGAAGAAAGACAAAATGGAGAAACGCTCAAGTATAAGGGAAGTGCTGCCTGCCAAGTATATCCAGGTCACCGAGGTGAAGAGCAATACCTTAAATCCAATTTGGAACGAAAACTTCCTTTTGTAAGTGGCACGACACAGAGCGCCTAAAATATCCGCAGTGCGCAGATGAGGGGCTTACCCTTACACCATGTTCTTTTATGGGGACATATGTCAAAAAGATTTATAAATCTATGGGGCACAGCTTAAAAAAAGACACATAAAGTGAAAATAGATAGGGTATATCACAAAAGTAAGTACACCCCTCACATTGTTTTGTAAATATTTTATTATAGATTTTCCTGGGACAGCACTGAAGATAGTGTACTTTTACATTGTATTAAAGTATCATGTTTCCCTGAAAAATAAGACCTACCCCCAAAATAAGCCCTAGTAGGATTTTTGGAGCTTTTTTTTAATATGGTTAAAATATAAGCCCTACTCAAAAAATAAGCACTAGTTGTGGATCCATAAGGAAGTGTCTAAGGAACTAAAAACAGTTAAAGAATACTGCAGGACTCCATTTAAGAAAGGAGACACCCCCAAAAGAAAGGAGACACCCCCAAATGAAGGCAGACACCCCCAAAAGAAAGCAAACCTCCCCAAAAGAAAGCGGACACCCTCAAAAGAAAGCAGACACCCTCAAAAGAAGGCAGACACCCTCAAAAGAAAGCGGACACCCCCAAATAAAGGAAGGCACCCCCAAATGAAAGCAGACACCCCTAAAAGAAAGCAAACCAACCCAAAAGAAAGCAGACACCCTCAAAAGAAGGCAGACATCCCCAAAGGAAAGCGGACATCCCCAAAGGAAAGCAGCCCTCCTCAAAAGAAAGGAGACATCCCCAAAAGAAATGAGACACGCCCAAATGAAAGCAGACCTCCCAAAAAGAAAGCAGACATCCCCAAAAGAAGGCAGACACTCCCAAAAGAAAGTAGACATCCACAAAAGAAGCTGACATCCCCAAAAGAAAGCACACCCCCAAAAGAAGGAAGACATCCTCAAAAGAAAGCAGACCTCCCCAAAAGAAGGCAGACCTCTCCAAAAGGAGGCAGACCTCCCCAAAAGAAGGCAGACTTCCCCAAAAGAAGGCAGACCTCCCCAAAAAAAAATGACATCCCCAAAAGAAAGCAGACCTCCCCAAAAGAAAGCACACCTCCCCAAAGGAAATAAGACCTCCCAAAAGAAAGCAGACACCCTCAAATGAAAGCAGACACCCTCAAATGAAAGCAGACACCCCTAAAAGAAAGCAGACACCCTCAAAAGAAAGCAGACCTCCCCAAAAGAAGGCAGACATCCCCAAAAGAAGGCAGACATCCCCAAAAGAAGGCAGACATCCCCAAAAGAAGGCAGACATCCCCAAAAGAAATCAGACCTCCCCAAAAGAAATCAGACCTCCCCAAAAGAAATAAGACCTCCCCAAAAGAAAGCAGACCTCCCCAAAAGAAATAAGACCTCCCCAAAAGAAAGCAGACCTCCCCAAAAGAAAGCAGACCTCCCCAAAAGAAGGCAGACCTCCCCAAAAGAAGGCAGACTTCCCCAAAAGAAGGCAGACCTCCCCAAAAAAAAATGACATCCCCAAAAGAAAGCAGACCTCCCCAAAAGAAAGCACACCTCCCCAAAGGAAATAAGACCTCCCAAACGAAAGCAGACACCCTCAAATGAAAGCAGACACCCCTAAAAGAAAGCAGACACCCCTAAAAGAAAGCAGACACCCTCAAAAGAAAGCAGACCTCCCCAAAAGAAGGCAGACATCCCCAAAAGAAGGCAGACATCCCCAAAAGAAGGCAGACCTCCCCAAAAGAAAGCAGACCTCCCCAAAAGAAAGCAGACCTCCCCAAAAGAAAGCAGACCTCCCCAAAAGAAAGCAGACCTCCCCAAAAGAAGGCAGACCTCCCCAAAAGAAGGCAGACTTCCCCAAAAGAAGGCAGACCTCCCCCAAAAGAAAGTAGACACCGCCAAAAGAAAGTAGACACCCTCAAATGAAAGCAGACCTTCCCAAAATAAAGCAGACCTTCCCAAAAGAAAGCAGACACCCCCAAAAGAAAGTAGACCTCACCCCCAAGATAAACAACAACAAACGCACTCACCAGGCCCCAAACAATTACAGTTGGCAAATGCTGATGGTGAATTGGCTCTCACATATATCTGTGTCGCTTTCTGGTCCCTCACCATTCCAGCTGTATTGCACTGCAGCTCTCACAAACAGATTGATTACCAATATCACTCTGTGCAAGTGATACTGCTTCCAGTCACCAGGGGGAGCCGACCACTGTAGAATGCAGGGAGACCTGACAGCAACGCAGATCTGTATGTGAGAGCCCATTCACTTGCCAACTCTAATTGTTTGGAGTCTGTTAAGTGTGATTCTTTTAGGGGGTGTCTGCTTTCCTTTGAGGGTAAAATTTGCAGTACATAGAGAATAATAAATTTAAGCAGGTAATTTATACCTTTGTAAATATGGTCTGTAACCACCACTATAGCTCTGGTCCTGTACCATGAGAATAGCAGATCAGATAAGAAAACGTGCATCTGAACCAATAATAAGATTAACCCAAAATGTTTATGTTCCAGAATGTGAGGACATAATTATATTTCAATAAATAAATGTAGATTGTTGTTGTTCATGGAAAAATATAAGACATCCTCTCAAAATAACCCCTAGCTCATCTTTTGGAGCAAAAAATAAAATAAGACCCTGTCTTATTTTTGAGGAAACACAGTAATCAGTGTGCAGCTTGTATAACAGTGTAAATTTGGTGCCCTCTAAATAGCTTAACACACAGCCATTAATATATAAGCAAGCAGCCCAGTAAGTGACACATTGCTGGAACCAGGGTCTCTGCCCATGCATCATTCTTCTCTTAGATGGGGTAACAAAAACCTAGCGACAGATTCCCTTTTAAGAAACTGAAATACAGTCATGGACGAAAGTGTTCCAGAAATTGTTCCAGAAAATGAAGTATTTCGCTTAGAAAACTATTAAAATTATATGTCGTCTTATACACATTTATTTCTTTGTGTGTATTGAAACAACACAAAAAAAAATAAAAAGGCAAATTGGACATAATTCCACGCAAAACCCCAATAATAGGTTGGACAAAATAATTGGCACCTTTCCAAAATTGCTGGTAAAAGACTTTGTTTCAAGTATATGATGTTCGTTCAGTCACCTATTACAAGTAAAAGGTATGGGCAATATGAAAATCACACCTGAAACCAGATAAAAAGGGGAGAAGTTGCCTCAATCTTTGTATTGTGTGTCTATGTGTGCCACATTAAGCATAGAGAACAGAAAGAGGAGAAGAAATGTTTGAGGACTTGAGAACCAAAATTGTTGAAAAATATCAACAGTCTCAAAATTACAGGTCCAGCTCCAGAGAATTTGAGGTTTGTTTGACCACGATGTGCAACATAATCAAGAAGGTTACAACCCATGGCACTGTAGCTAATCTCCCTGGATGTGGACGGCAGAGCAAAATTGATGAAATGTTGCAACGCAGGATAGTCTGGATGGTGGATAAGCTGCCCCAATCAAGTTCCAAAGAAATTCAAGCTGTCCTGCAGGCTCAGGGGCATCAGTGTCAGTGCAAACTATCCGTCCACATCTGAATGAAATTAATCACTATGGAGGAGACCCAGGAGGACCCCACTGCTGACACAGAGACAAACTAGACTGCAGTTTGCCAAAATGTGCGTAATTAACCAAAATCCTTTTGGGAAAGTGTCTCGTTGGCACATGAGACCAAAATAGAGGTTTTTTTTGTAAAACACATCATTCTACTGTTTACTGAAAAAGGAATATGGCCTACAAAGAAAAGAACACAGGAGCTACAGTCAGATATGGTGGAGGCTCAAAGATTGTTTTTGGGTTGTTTTGCTGCCTCTGGCACTGGTTACCATAACTCTGTGGAATGCTTAATGAAAAATCAAGATTATCACAGGGTTTTGTAGTGCCCAGCGTCAGAAAGCTGGGTTTGTGTCCTAGGCCATGGGTCTTCCAGTAGGACAATTACCCCAAACATACTTCAAGAAGCCCCAAGAAATGGATGGAAACAAAGTCCTGGAGAGTTCTGAAGTGGCAGCAATGAGTCCGGAACTAAATCCCATTGACACCTGTGGAGAGATCTTAAAATTGGGAGAAGACGCCTTCAAATATGAGAGACCTGGAGCAGTTTATAAGGAAGAGTCCAAAATTCCAGGTGAGAGGAGGAAGAATCTTGTAGACGGTTATAGCAAGCAATTGATTGCAGGTATTTATTTCAAAGGGTGTGCAACCAAATATTTAAGTTGAGGGGGACAACAATTTTGTGTAGCCCATTTTTGGAGTATTGTGTGAAATTATGTCCAATTGGTTTGGGTTTTTTTTCTCTTTTTTTTTTTGTGTTCCAATTTCTGGAACAATTTGATGGGTGCCAATACTTTTCGGCTGTATATGAGCGAATGGAAAAGTAATTGGATAGATATTTGCATATATTTAAGAAAAGTTGTTGCTGTAAACTCCACATCATTATGACTTTTTGCTGTTTTTTTCCGTCTCTTCACTTTTTCTACAGTGAAATTGATGATATATTCAGTGATCTGCTACATCTGGATATTTGGTATGTATAGACAGAGTATAAGGTGACATGTATTTATTACCGCCAAATATCTATTGAACTCCGCTCTAAATGGCGTGTATCATCTCAAATACACAATTTAATCTAAGAGCATAGTCATATAGGGGTCTCGGACCCTATAAAAGTCATATACCTCTAGTGTTGGTTTCTTTGTCTTTATCGTCCAGGAATGTTTTAATTCTATATGCAAACTATGGTGCTTGGTGAACCCTTGGCGCCATGAAGTGCTCCGTGCACCATTCCACCTCTGTGAGAGAATACAAGCCATTTTGTTCTTATAGAAACCATCTTGTCTTATAACTGATTGATGTCATAGGGCTCAGCTAACACTGATGGGTGGGAAAATTCACATTTCTACACACACTCCTATGGCTCTTCTTGGTGCATGGTTATTTCTTTGTTTGGGATACTATATAAACTGGTCACATGATGTAATAAAGCAGAAACTGTTAGGCTCGTCGGGTGAGCAGGGATTTTAGTGGACCCACTGGGCTGCAACACACAGAAAACCCAGAGGGGCTTGACTACGGACCCGAACCTGGAGGTGTTACGCTGTAGGTAGAATCCGGGTGCCACTCGGGAAGACTGGTGTTGTGTTGGCTGGCTCCAGGGGTATAGGAGCGACAGTCTCTGGTATAGAGTTGCGGCAGCAGCTGGTGTAGAGGTTCTGTCCGAGATGGATGGATGGATGACAGCAGCTGGAGTAGAGGATCTGTCCAGGATGAATCGGTGGATGGATGGCAGTAGGTGGTGACGATACTTTGTGGCAAGGGGTATCGTGGTAGGCAGCCGATGTGGAGGCTCGCAACAAGTAGTGGAAGTGGCACTCTAGAATACAGACAAGTATAAGCAATATGTCTAGCACAGCGGAACAGCAGCGCAGGGCTAGGTGACCTGACAGCTAGCAATGACTAAACTCATTGCCCAGGCACCTAGCATAGTGCTAGGGTGCTTTAAATACCTACAGTTTTCCAGCTGACCTGGGAAGCACTTCCGTGTATAAGGGTGCTGTCCCTTTAAGAAAAGGGGAATGATTGCGGGCGCACCCAATGGGCAGAGACTGGAGCTCTACATGGTGCACAGACTCTCCGGGAGGCCGCAGCATGAGACAGATGGGACGCCCAGACAAGTGAGAATGCCGGTGTCCTTGCCGGGGGAGGAAAGCAGGAGCATGCGAGGATACTGGCCTGGGCATTACAGAAATATTCGGTACACCACAAAGCGTGTGTACTGCATTGATTTCCCAAGCGCTTGTAAAACAAATCTTATTAATTTGGAGTTCCAATGGCATGGAAGGAGTGTATTTCGCTCACAACTCCCTTAATTATCATTCCTTGCCGTGACCTTGTATGTTGATTAACAGCACTTGCTTGGCTAGAGTGAGCTCTGTTTGAACAGAAACCTTTGGTGTGCATACACGGTATGACTCCAGGAGTGCGCACGCACCCACAGTGCCCTCTCATCTCTCTGCTGCGGCTGTCCGGTATGCAGATAAACTCATAAGGGTAGCAGGAGAGAAGAGAGGAGTGTGCGCATGCGCTCGCTCCTGCAGTCACACTATGCGCGCACGCCAAAGATTTCTGTTCAAGCAGAGCTCGTACTTCCTAAGAAATTGTAAAGGAGTGCAAGATGAAGATCTGCTGTCCACTTCGCTGATCACTTCGGGGAACAGGTACAACTGCAGATGTGGGCTATAGACAGGCAGAACGAAGATAATGTGGAGGTGATGGACAGTGCAATTTGTATGTTCTGTGTTTATGAATCCTGTTTCACATGTTCTGTGCCACTATTTGTAACTGACATGCTCACGCCTCTGTATGCCGAAGATGTGCCTAATGTACTGAATACCTCCTACCTCTCGTATGTAGTTCCCAACCAGTTTATCAGTAAAGAAAATATTACTTTTATAATGTGGTTTGAGATCTCCCTTGTGTACTGTATAAATCTAGGGTTCCTGTACCATCTGGGGAACCTGTACGATCTGGGATCCTGTACCATTTGAGGTTCCCGTATCATCTGTGGTTCCCGTTCCATCTGGGGTTCCTGTGCCACCTGTGGTTCCTGTACCATCTAGGGTTCCTGTACCATCTGGGGACCCTGTACCAACTGGGGACCCTGTACCATCTGGGGACTCTGTACCACCCGGGGTTCCTGTACAATCCAGGGTTTCTGTACAATCCGGGGTTCCTGTACCATCTGGGGTTCCTGTACCATCTGGGGTTCCTGTACCAGCTGGGGTTCCTGTACCACCTGAGGTTCCTGTGCCAACTAAGGTTCCTGTGCCATATGGGATTCCTGTACCATCTGAGGTTCCAGTACCATCTGGGGTTCCTGTATCATATGGGATTGGATTTTCCTGAACCACCTGAGGTTCCTGTACCATCCGGGGTTCCTATACCACCTGGGGTTCCTGTACAATCCTGGGTTCCTATACCTTCTTGGGTCCCTGTACCACCTGGGGTTCCTGTACCATCTGGGGTTCCTATACCAGCCGAGGTTCCTGTACCAGCCGAGGTTCCAGTACGATCTGGGGTTCCTGTATCATTTGGGGTTCCTGTGCCATGTGGGATTTCTGTACCATCCGAGGTTCCAGTAACATCTGGGGTTCCTGTATCATATGGGATTGGATTTTCCTGAACTACCTCGGGTTCCTGTACCATCCGGGGTTCCTATACCAGTTGGGATTCCTGTACCATGTGACTTGAGTGGGAAACATCGGTAGGGAATAAATTCTCCCACACTCCGAGGAACTCATTCCAGTAGTGTTTGAGTTTGGGATCGAATACCTAGGCCCATGCGACCCTTATACCAGCACTGTCCATCAAAATATTGATTGATGTGGTAAAGCATGCTAATATAAGGGGTGGAGTGGTACACTGAGCACTTGACCATGCCACGAATTCACCAAGCTCCATATTTTGCATATAAATTGATTTTGGACTGCAAAGACCTGGACAAACAACACCACAGGTATGATTTTTATAGGGGCTGGGATGACTATATGACTATTATCTTAGGTTAAATTGTGTTTTTAGGATGAGACTCACTGTAAATGGTATTAAGATTTTTAATCTACATTAAATGTGTGAGAATGTATTGTCACTCCAGGGACCACGATGATGATGTGTCGGTAGCAGAGGCTTGCAAGAAGCTGAATGAAGTCAGTGGATTTAAAGGGATGGGCAGGTGAGTGACTAACGTAATCACTGTGTCCTCTACTGTTCTCAAATAAATGGTGTCTTTCAAAACTGGGGATGGAGATATTCTTTTGACTTCAGACCCTCTTTGGCTCGCTACATGGGTGTGATTAGCTCCTGTAAGGCAGTGTCTCCCAAAGTCCAGTCCTCATGGCCCCCAACAGATCATGTTTTCACAATTTCCTTAGTATTTCACAGGGGAGAGAACCTGCAGCAACTTCTGATGTCTTGATAATAATTCACAAGACAAAAAAGACTGACTGCACTGCCAAAATTGCAATGTGAACAGGTGCATAACTGAAAATGACACAAAATGACAGATATAGACAGTTACACTCTGAAATGCTAAAGTATGAAAACCATGAATGAAAGCATATAGACCTGCATTACTGCTAAAGGAAATCTAGGAAAAATGTGAGATATTTAGCATACAAAAATGGCGATTTTCATATCTACCCAGTGGCCACTTCAAGGCATATCTTGTATACTGGAAACATACTCTAAACTGAAGCCTCTCTGGGTTTAAAAAAAATATTATAGAAGCCATCTTGTCATATAACTGATGTCATAGGGCTCAGTTAACACTGATGGGCGGGGAAGTTTCACATTTCTACACAATCCCCTGCTGCTCTTATTGGTGCATGGTTATTTCTTTGTTTGGGATACTATATAAACTGGTCCCATGATGTAATAAAGCAGAAACATTTAGCACACCACAAAGCGTGTGTGCTGCATTGATTTTCCTAGTGCTTGTAAAACAAATCTTAATTTAGAGTTCCAATGGCATAGAAGGAGTGTATTTTGCTCACAACCCCCTTAATTATCATCCCTTATCGTCTCCCTGTATGTTGATTAACATCACTTGCTAAATTGATATATTTAACATACAAAAATGGCCATTTTCATATCTGCCCAGTAGCCACGCCAAGGCATATCTTCTATAATGGGTACCTACTCTGAACTGAAGCCTCTCTGTGATTATAAATAAACCAAACCTGTGTATGGGCAAGTAGGAACCTGCTATAGAGAATAAAATCACCTGTACCTAGTTGGGGAGGGGTGCACAGTCATAAGGCATGACCCCCATTGATCTAGACAAAAAAGACTGACGTCACTTCCAAAATTTCAATGTGAACAGGTGCATAACTGAGCATGACACAAAATGTTGAGTTCTGCACCTGTTCACATTGCCATTTTGTGAATGCTGTCAATCTTTTTTTGTCTAGATTAATGGGGGTCATGCCTTCTGACTGTGCACCCCTCCCCCACTAGCCACAGGTGATTTTATTCTGTACAGCGGGTTCCTAGTTGACCATATACAGGAGGTTTTCTGTCAACACAGAAAGAGCATTCAGTTCAGTGTAGGTTCCCAGGATACGAGATATGCCTTAACGTGGCTACTGGGCTGGTATAGAAATGGCCATTTTTGTATGCTTTTTCCTAGATTTTTTTTAGCAGTAATGTATATCTATACGCTTTCATTCATGGTTTTTCTACTTTAGCATTTCAGAGTGCACCTGTTTTTTTTTTTTATAATAATTCACGTCATCTACAATACTAAGGAAATCATGAAAACCTGATCTGTTGGGAGCCGTGAGGACTTGAGTCTGCCAAACAGTGCTGTAGAGCATGACTATTCCTTTAAGTGGCCCCGCCCATATGACTACTCATTAAAGATTAAAGAACATCAATTTTTAAAGATTGCATGTACTTTTGCATTTGTAATATATCATGTCACCGATTATTCATAGTCACTTATTACCTGTGTGTACAGAGACGACTTTGATGCCCATAAACCAAGTCCACGTTCCAATTAATAGACACTAAAAATCATTTCCTTTTTAATAAATGTTCCCACAGTCTCTTTATGCTGGAGATTTACAGAGCATGTCAGCAGGATGTTCAGCGGAGCAACAGCAATTAGTGGGAAAAAGCAATTAAAGAAAATATTACAGTCTAGTCGCAACCTCGCCAGTTTTCAATGTTAGACCCGCGTGTGACTTGCCATTTTACATTTTCTTCAGGTCAAGACTAGAGGAAAATATTTTTGCTTAAAAACAGAATTAATCATGGAGAAGAAAATGGTTTCTTCTCGTTTTGTGTAAACGACTACGAAACCCAAATTTACATCAGTTTGTGGCTGCGCTGCAGTACGATACTGTGATGGATCATGGGCAAACTTACATATATTCTAATCTCTAGATCAATTAGTAAAAAAAAAACCAATTGGTTACACAAAAAAATCTGTAAGGCATAATGAGGGGGATCTTACTGCAAACTACATCGTGTGCAGAATTATTAGGCAAATGAGTATTTTGATCACATGATACTTTTTATACATGTTGTCCTACTCCACGCTGTATAGGCTGAGAGGCAACTGCCAATTAAGTAAATCAGGTGATGTGCCTCTCTGTAATGAGTATCGGTGCGGTGTATTGATATCAACACCCTATATAAGGTGTGCTTAATTATTAGGCATAAATGCAAAAAGAGGAAAGGATCCGGCACAAACTCCTCTGGATAAAATGTCAAAGCTTTATTAGCAAATATTAAAAAGGTTCCATCCGTGTAAACAAAAGGAGGGAGTTATCCCATGGAAACTTTACGCGTTTCGGACTTCCATATTAAAAGCAAAGAGTCCTTAATCATAAGACTTATGATTAAGGACTCTTTGCTTTTAATATGGAAGTCCGAAACGCGTAAAGTTTCCATGGGATAACTCCCTCCTTTTGTTTACACGGATGGAACCTTTTTAATATTTGCTAATAAAGCTTTGACATTTTATCCAGAGTAGTTTGTGCCGGATCCTTTCCTCTTTTTGCATTTATTCCTAGACCGGCTGGGACTTGCCGGTGGATCCCTGGCACCCGCAAGGACTGGCAGCCCGAGGACCAGGTGAGCTGAGGATACCCTATCTCTTTAATTATTAGGCAACCTCCTTTCCTTTGGCAAAATGGGTCAGAAGAGAGATTTGATGGGCTCTGAAAAGTCCAAAATTGTGAGATGTCTTGCAGAGGGATGCAGCAGTCTTGAAATTGCCAAACTTTTGAAGCGTGATCACCGAACAATCAGCGTTTCATGGCAAATAGCCAACAGGGTCGCAAGAAGCATGTTGGGCAAAAAAGGCGCAAAATAACTGCCCATGAATTGAGGAAAATCAAGCGTGAAGCTGCCAAGATGCCATTTGCCACCAGTTTGGCCATATTTCAGAGCTGCAACGTTACTAGAGTATCAAAACGCACAAGGTGTGCCATACTCAGGGACATGGCCAAGGTAAGGAAGGCTGAAAAACCACCACCTCTGAACAAGAAAGATAAGATAAAACGCCAAGACTGGGCCAAGAAATATCTTAAGACTGATTTTTCAAAGGTTTTATGGACTGATGAAATGAGAGTGACTCTTGATGGGCCAGATGGATGGGCCAGAGGCTGGATCAGTAAAGGGCAGAGAGCTCCACTCCGACTCAGACGCCAGCAAGGTGGAGGTGGGGTACTGGTATGGGCTGGGATCATCAAAGATGAATTAGTGGCACCTTTTCGGGTTGAGGATGGAGTGAAGCTCAACTCCCAGACCTACTGCCAGTTTCTGGAAGACAACTTCTTCAAGCAGTGGTAGAGGAAGAAGTCGGTATCGTTCAAGAAAAACATGATTTTCATGCAGGACAATGCTCCATCATATGCATCCAACTACTCCACAGCGTGGCTGCCCAGTAAAGGTCTAAAAGGTGATAAAATAATGACATGGCCCCCTTGTTCACCTGATCTGAACCCCATAGAGAACCTGGCCCCCCCCCATAAAATGTGAGATCTACAGGGAGGGAAAACAGTACACCTCTCGGAACAGTGTCTGGAGGCTGTGGTGGCTGCTGCATGCAATGTTGATCGTAAATAGTTCAAGCAACTGAAAGAATCTATGGATGGTCGGCTGTTGAGTGTCATCATAAAGAAAGGTGGCTATATTGGTCACTAATTTTGGGAGGGTTTGTTTTTGCATGTCAGAAATGTTTATTTCTAAATTTTGTGCAGTTATATTGGTTTACCTGGTGAAAATAAACAAGTGAGATGGGAATATATTTGTTTTTTATTAAGTTGCCTAATAATTCTGCACAGTAATAGTTACCTGCATGAACAGATATTCTCCTAAGATAGCCAAATCTAAAAAAAAAACACTCCAACTTCCAAAAATATTAAGCTTTGATATTTATGAGTCTTTTGGGTTGATAGTTGTTGATCAATAATAAAAAAATAATAAAAATAATAATAAAATAAATCAATAATAAAATAATAAAAAAATCCTCTAAAATACAACTTGCCTAATAATTCTGCACACTGTGTAGTTTCAAGGAAGCTATATAAACCCAGATACGATGTGCACACCACTGATTGGCACCTTTCTGTGTACACTGTATATAAACAGAAAGCTGCTAATCAGTGGTGGGGGCGGGGTTAGAGCAGTTGACTAACCATCACGAGACACCTAGTCCTTTAGTGATAATCTCCTGATGATAAAACCCTGATTTATATTTTGAAACACACAATCTACCAAGTGACATATCAATGGAAGCAGAGTCTCAGCAACTACATCATGCTGCTCTCAAAGTACATAGCATAAACCTGCAGACAAATTTCCTTAAATAGGGTATTCTCATACTGGACATTTATTGCATCTCTATAGGAGAGGTCGCAAATGTCCTATCTCTCAGGTACAGTGGCATAGCAGGGGGGCAAAAATGGGGGTACTGTTGCGCCGATGTACCTGAAGGGATGTCGGCTTACTCACCACCCCAGTTTGGTTGTGTCGTGCCCCGCACTCACCCGGTTGTCCACATATGCTGCTGCCTCCTTCCCCTTCCGGGGCCTGTGCACGCAGCCTAGGTCTCCCGGGAGTGTGTTTAGGGCATGCATGCACACATCGGCTCTCCTCTTAAAGGGCCAGCACGCCAATTCCAGGAAATGCCTCACAACCTATGCCTGAGAGGCACTATGTATTTAAGACACCCTCCCATTAGGGGAAGTGCTTGCGCAACAACCTTAGTTAGCTAGTATACCAGTCTGCTGCTAGCTAGTTGTCAGATTCCTCTGCTCTTGTTCCGTTTTTCCCTGTGTCCGTCATCCTGTACCTGCCTTTCTATACCTATCTGTCCCTGTCTGCCTCAGCCATCCTGCCTGTACCTGCCTTCCCATACCTATCTGTCCCTGTCTGCCTTAGCCATCCTGCCTGTACCTGCCTGCACCTGTGCCTATACCAGGGTCTGTTTTCTGTCCTGGGGGTCAGCCGCCACAGTCTCGCTCACTGCCCTGGTAGTGGTACCTGTCGTCCGCCTCGTTTTAGGTAGTTAGTTAAGCCCCCAACTAAAGGGTAGGCCCAAGTCCCCCCTGTAGCCCATTAACTCCACTCACTGCCCCTACACCAGCTGTGAGCGTCGCAATGGGTTGCCAGTGCCTTGGACAAGGGAAAGATTTTGCGTCACCTAAGCCCTTGAATCATAAGGACTCCCTGAGGGCCTGCCACCAGTCCAGTATTGAACTGCCTTCCCCCTTCTAGTATATCCCTTGTATTTTAAAGAAAACACTGATATAATTGTAGATCACCGCTTGACCCTCTTTTTTTCAGTGTGTTTTTCTGTTTTATTTGTTGCCTTTTTTTGCTTGAAACAGACATAAAATTATAAAAATAAAAAGGTATACATTGATTTTTTTTTTATATATATATATATATATATATATATATATATATATAATATATATACATTTTTATTACATGTTCTATATCCCTAATCCTATCCATAATCCCAACCCTAGCCCTAACCCAAGCCCAAACTCTTGTTTAGGTTAAAAAAAAGTGTCAAGTCATCAAAGATCCAGTGAGAATGAGGGGATTTAAGCACACAAAAGGAATTACTAATGACTAACAGCTAAAAGGGGAAGAACTCTGCAGAGTCCTAAAGGGAAAGGGATTAACTCCAAGCAGAGAATGTCAGGGAGTAGTTTGTGCAGCCAAACACTGCGACCTTCTACAGCCGGACACCACAGGACTGTCTGTCACCCGTGACACACCCGTAACACTAATTTGGACTGCTGCGCTCTGCATAGGCATCTAAGCTAGTCTCTATATTGTATTTTCCAACACTCTAAGTTTTAATTCTAGGCAAATTTTAATAAAATGTTTCAGAACTTAGGTTGCATCCGACCAAATACCAACCAAATACATATTCCGCACAGATAACTTTTTCTCTGTAGCAATATAACATTTAATTACATGGGAAACTCTTAGTGTGCGGGCGGTGGGGAGCAGAGTGTCTCTGGGAACGAGGGACAAGCAGAACCCTAATCACCCTGCAAATAGTCTGCACAGTGCCAAAGACTAGGCTCTTGTCACCCGTGAAAAGTATCTTCTATTCTAGTATTTTGTCAGATCATCTCAACATTTTGTTAATGCATCGCTCATATTCAGTCCATAAGGAATTCTTCCATATCCCAAGTAGTCTGATATTTTTCATTAACGAGTCATCCAGGAGATGGAAAAATTAAAATGAGATTCGCTCTGGAAAACTCATCCAGTTATATTGCACATAATTGAGATTTGCAATAACAACTTAAAAGGGCTGTCTGGTATTATTCTTGTTTTTGTCCAGAAATTGTACTAATCTAGTCCATGGTCCGTGTTTTGTTATTGCAGTTCAGCCCCTTTTTGAATAGTATAGTTAATTGAAGAGATGAGACTGCACTCTCTGGAGTATGTAAAAAAATCTTCTTTATTAAGTTACCAGTGCAAGGCAAAAAGCAGGAGAGGAGCTAGGTGCAGGGCCCCTCACAGACGACGGCCGTTTCGCGTCTAATCACGCTTCGACAGGTCCACCTAGACACCTAGTGTCCATGCACAGACCCCAAACAGAGAAGTCCTTGTTATTGTTTAGGTTCAACCACCTGGATAAAAAAAGGAAGCAAAACTCGGATTAAAGCAGGACAGTTATACTTACTGAGTCTCCCCGCCGTTGTCACGCTGCTTCCCAGCCCACTCATTAAGCCTTATGAATATGCACTGCTTCCCCCGCCCACCCTCTCTGACTGTGTCTATAATTGGCTGCAGTCAGACTGACGGCGTGCTGGTGTCTGTAATTGGTCAAAATAAATAAATAATTGGGAAAAAATGGGATAGGGTCCTCCATATTTTGATATCCATCCAAGATAAAGCAGACAGCTGGGGGGTGTTATTCTCAAGCTGGGAAAGCACATGCTATGAAAATTGTGGAAGACTCCACGCCGGTTTTTAAAATGATTGATTTACTTTTACACTCCACTCCAGGACCCAGACAGTTAGTGTGAGGGCAACCAATCACAGCTGCCGGAAGTCTGACTGCACCCAATCACAGATGATGTCAGAGAGGGTGGGAGAGGGAAGCAGTGCATAGTCATAAGGTTTAATGAGCAGACCCGGAAGTAGTGTGATAGCCGTGCGCAGACTCAGTAAGTATAATTATTCGTCTTTAATCCCCATTTTGATTCCTTTTGAAGCCCCCTAGCCCTTATTACCACCATTTTAAAGCACACAAGTTCGGGTTTCCATTGACTTATATGGGATTCGGGGTTTGGGTTCAAGTCTGGTCCCAAACCAGATGTTTTTAGGGGTTTTTGTTTTTTTAAAGAGGACCAACCACCAGTAAATTCAAATATAAACTAAAGCCGGTGCTATACTGGCGCTATCATGCTGATTCTATACATACCTTTAGTTGTGAGATCGGATGTATAGTTTCTGGTTATTTGATAAGTGCAATGGAATATCTAATAGGTGGGTCGGTTTTGCTAGTTATTCCCACCCCTGTCTGCCTGCCCTTACTCCCTCTGTCTCTGTTGTTACAGGGGGAGGAAGGAGAAGGGGGGAGGAAGGACAGGGGGCAGGAAGGACAGGGGGGCAGGAAGGACAGGGGTGGAGGAAGGACAGGGGTGGAGGAAGGACAGGGGTGGAGGAAGGACAGGGGGAGAGGAAGGACAGGGGGAGAGGAAGGGCAGGGAGAGGAAGAGCAGGGAGAGGAAGGACAGGGAGAGGAAGGACAGGCAGACAGGGGTGGGAATAACTAGCAAAACCCAACCCACCTATTAGATATTCCATTGCACCTCTCATCAAATAACAGTGCATTTCACAAACTTTATTTGCCTGTATTTCAGAAAGTATACATCCGATCTCACAACTAAAGGTATGTATAGAATCAGCATGATAGCGCCAGTATAGCACTGGCTTTAGTTTATATATGAAAATCCTAGTGGTTGGTCCTCTTTAGGTCCAGTCAGACCTGGTGAACACGAATATCTGTGGGTTTGCCCATCTTTTCTCACTATGAGTACATACGCTCGGTCCAACTAACAGCTGCTTCTAGTGGTTTCCCTTGGAAGCAAAGGATTGGGCATGTTGAAATACAACATGTCCAATCCCTCTTTTATGCAACATCTGCTGACTGGGGGCTTATCAAGAAAAAGCCACATAACATTATTGCCAGATAGCCATGAAATTAGCAGCTTTGTGTTTCTATAATGTATGGCCAGCTCTAGCGAGGATTTATCTACTGTAATAATGACTCCTATACACAAGAATATGGATCTGGAGCAATGAAAAAAAAAAATTATTTGATATCTTCCGCTATGAATATGTAAAGTGGAGTAACTGAATCCACAAATCATCGCAATCCATTATTGTTCTGTGATTAGTACATCGGAAATGGAGCGCTTCCAGTGTTCAGCAGTAAAGGAGAAAACAGAGCCGCGTATTATCTTCTATGAGCCGTAATAAAGTGATTAGCGCATTAGCTCATCCTGTTGAGATCTCTACACAGGTACTTCAAGCAGATAGTGAAATCGGCAAGAGCGAATGGAACAACCGGCTCTGCGGAGGACAATGCGGATGACTTCTTGGGATGCCTTAACATCTCCATTAATGTAAGTAAACAGGAAAGAATTAATTACCGCTGCTGGAGCCGGAGCTGTTTGTGCGAGAAGTGGCCGTGACTCATCTTGGCATATCACAAACGGAGATGAATATTCAGAGGGTTGAGATTTTGTTTTTAGCATTTTCGAAAAGTGTATAGAAAAAAAATTGGAGGAGTTTCTATGACCCATAAAGGCCCTATATATAATTGTAGGGCTATCCTCCCCCCAATTCGTAAGTGATCTGTTGTTTATTAAAAGTGTGCTTCTGTCTTTTACAGTGATCACACATAGCCAAGATATTCAATCACTTTATGATCTATGGGGTCTGGTTAACGGGACCCCCACCAACGCTGAGATGAGGGGCACATACTGCAGATGTCGCTATATTTGTTTTATTCCTTTTGGCTAATCCCTGGAACTATAAGCCCAATGGGTTTGAGTGGGCGCCCCTCTGTATTTTACATCCACAGACAGGTGGTCTTGGAAGTGTTCTGAAGGGGAATAACAAACAAGGGGATGCAGCGCTACTCAAGTACTGTTTGCCCTTCATTTTCAGGATTTGTAGGGGTCCTAAAAAGGCCGACAATTCGTAAACTAATGGCATCATCATTATATACCATCACTTTACATTGGGAAGACCCATCAACACTACAACTACTGAGGTAGTCATTTTGACTACTTTGCACTATGTATTTCTATATAGGTGTTACGAGTCCAGTAGTTCTAGTGTTAAACTATAAGTCAAAATCCTTTAAAAGGAGCCTATCAGGTCCCCTATGCCCTCCAACCCAGCAGCATTCTTCCCTGTATGCCCAAATTCCCTCCCTAACCAGCCCTGTATAACGCTATTCACTAATATGAATGCTTAAAAAAATGACTTATGAACCTCGCTTGTCCTATTACAATTAGGGCCCTGACTAGTCGCAGGAGCATTATTTCCCCAGACTAGTTGGCCCTCTTTCCGTGTTATCACACCCCTATGGGCATCATAACATGATTTCCTCGAGTTGACGTCACCGCCAGCTAATGGAAATCTCGCGCGAGCACTCGGCTCATTTTATGGACGATTCCTGGCTTCATTAGGCGCTGTACGCATGACCGGAAGTTCAGAAGACAGCTCACGTACATGATTTCCACGAGCTAGCGTTACCACCACCTAATGGAAATCTTGCACATGCGCACGGCTCATTTTGTGGACTCTTCCTAGCTTCATTAGACGAGCTGCGCATGACCCGAAGTTCAGAAGACAGCTCATGTACATGATTTCCACGAGCCATCATCACTGCCAGCTAGTGGACATTTCGCGCATGCGCACAGTTAATTTGGTGGAAGCTTCTCGGGCTTCGTAAGTTACACTGCCCATGACCGGAAGTTCAGAAGACAGCTCACATACATGATTTCCACAAGCCGGTATCACCGCAGCTAATGGAAATCTCATGCATGTGCAAGGTTCATTTCGTGGACGCTTCCCTGCTTCATTAGGCGCGCTGATCATGACCGGAAGTTCAGAAGATGGCTCACGTATATGATTTCCACAAGCCCGCCTCACTGCCAGCTAATGGAAATCTCGCACATGCGCACGGCTCATTTTGTGGACACTTCCCTGCTTCATTAGGCGCGCTGCTCATGACCGGAAGTTCAGAAGATTGCTCACATACATGTCTTCTGAACTTCCGGTCATGCGCAGTGTTCCTAATGAAGCCAGAAAGTGTACACCCAGCTGCAAAGGAGTACTGACGAGGCCAAAATAAGTGGTGTGCATGCGCGAGATTTTCAGGGCCTGCCGATTTCCCAGACTAGTCAGCCCTCTTTCCGTATTATCAAACCCTGACTAGTCTGGGGAGCTAATCCCCCTTCGACTAGTCAAGATCCTAATTAGCATAGGCAAAGCGAGATAAGTTTTTTTTTTAAACATTCATAGCGTTATACAGGGCTGGTTAGGCATACAGGTATTAATGCTGTTGGGTTGGAGGAGATAGAGGACCTGACAAGTTTTCTTTTAATCCAGTATACAAAAAATCAAAATGATGCAGGGAGAACACGGACGTCCCCTCTAACCTGAGAGATCATTGAAGGTGATGAATATTCTCCCATCATCGGCACCTACTAACAATATTATGCAATGGCTGCCATATAATTCATATGCGGTTTTTAGTGGCATGTTTGATATTTAAATCCACAATTTTGAAACATTTTAATCTGCACTTTAATTTGCCCATGAAAACCCTCAAAATCCCAAAGTGACACTCTTATTTTGATAAGTTGCGTGTCCTCATTCCCTGCTTAAAATCCATGATGATTATATACTGGATATATTTTTCAAGAACAGCCCATTTGATTTTGGGTCCAGATATCGTCCTACAAATTAATGATTTTGTCCCATGATCCTTTCTCTTAATTAACACAACATTAATTGCTTAATTGCTTATAGAGGACTATTATATGATATTATATAACCTTTAATTTTATCTAGTTTTGTCCTTTGGTTTTCTATACATTTGGGGAGAAAGGCCATTTGATGTCCTAGCAAAAAAACTGAATATTGTTCTTCGGCTGCTTAAATTTTTTTGTTGTTGTTTATTCTTTTTTTTACTTAAAGGAAATCCCTGTAGGAGGAATAGATAAATGGTTTAAGTTGGAACCAAGAACAAGTTCTTCAAAGGTTCAAGGAGACTGTCACCTCATAATAAAACTGATTACAAACCAGGTAAGAATGCCGGCAAATGGGGAAGGTTCTCGTGTAGACAACTAAGAGGATTAATATGTGTAATGTTATTACAATGTCTGGTAAATGCTAAATAGCAATTCTTCACATTTGACCGATTTGAAAAATTTTGATTGCTAAAGGTATAAAGGAATGGGTTTCTTGCCTCTCTTCTCACGTTTCAATTTTTTTTTGTACTTTCTTCTTTAATCCCATTAATTTTCACAGGAAAGGTCCTTGTATATATGACCCTCATCCTGGTATATATGTTCCCTATCCTGATATAAATGATTTTCATCCTGGTATATAGTATGTCCCCCATTCTGGGCTCATCTTGATATATATGTTCCTCCTCTTGGTGTATATGTCCCCCATCCTGGGCCCATCCTGGTATATATGCCTCCCATCATGGGCCCATCCTGGTATATATGTCCCCCATCATGGGGCCATCCTGGTATATATGTCCACCATCCTGGTGTATATGCCTCCTATCATGGGCCCATCCTGATTTATATGCCTTCCATCAAGGGCCCATCCTCGTATATATGCCTCCCATCATGGGCCCATCCTGGTATATATGTCCCCCATCCTAGTATATGTGCCTCCCATCATGGGCCTATCCTGGTATATATGCCTCCCATCATGGGCCCATCCTGGTATATATGCCTTCCATCAAGGGCCCATCCTGGTATATATGCCTCCCATCATGGGCCCATCCTGGTATATATGCCTTCCATCAAGGGCCCATCCTGGTATATATGCCTCCCTTCATGGGCTCATCCTGGTATATATGCCTCCCATCATAGGCCTATCCTGGTATATATGCCTCCCATCAAGGGCCCATCCTGTTATATATGCCTCCCATCATGGGCCCATCCTGGTGTATATGCCTTCCATCAAGGGCCCATCCTGGTATATATGCCTGCCATCATGGGCCCATCCTGGTATATATGCCCCCACTTTTGACGCTTTTTTTACACAGATGAAAAAAATAAATTATTCTACTCACCTTCCCTACACTTCCTTGGTGCATGGACTCCTCTTCTGATGCTGGCAACTGACTTTGGCGTGTAAGCAACTGGCAGCACATGATATTACAGTCATGTGCTCCAGTCACACTCCAACTTCAGCTGCCGGCTAAACCAAAATGAATATTCACTGCTCTCCATGCCCATAATCCCATTCACCTCCTAGCTCTGGTGTCAGTAATGGTAAATGAGTGTGAAGATTTTTGCTATCACTGACGTCTGTGCCGAGAGGTGGCCAGGATTATGGGCCTGGGGAGCAGTGAATATTCATTTTTTTTTAAATGGCAGACACACGTGATCTCCCCACTCCTGCCGCCATCGACTCCCTGCAGCAGCGACCCTGCTCCTGCCTCCTGTGACCCTGAACAACCACCACCATAGCCCGCCCCACACAGCGAGCCAGGTATGCTTTGCACTATAAGAGGAGCCCCCACTTTCCTCCCAAATTTTTAGGGGGAAAACTGCATCTTATAGTCCAAAAAAAATCCAATAACTTTTTATTAATTTATTTTTTTAATTTGACAAATTGTTCCAGAGGTATGAGTCTTTTTAATTAGCGCTAATTTTCAAGGAGGCGTGTCTCACAGGCAGGCTATTAATGCAGAAAAGCCTAAAGACACTCCCCAGAAAATGCCGTGAGAAACATCTCACAGACAAAAACCTAAAAATTCCTACAAATGTAAAGGTCCATATCTCTGAAACTGGCTGATGTAACAAACAAAAAAAACAGAATACACAGGGGAACTGTAGAAAGAAAATACCAGCAAAACTGTTCTCTTTTGACCTGGTGCCACGTCCTCATTATAGATGACCATAAGGCAAAGGACCATTTTGATATTTCTACCATCATTTGGGGGCCACACAAAATTATCATCTTGAAAATTACACTGCTCTGATATATTTGGTCAAACAATTTATTAACTCACCCATACTGCAGAGAATGAAGCTGCTGCTCTTTGGTGCAGCTGTGATGTTAGGGGATATTGATCATGTCGCTTCTCACAACTGCTTTTCCAGGCTTGCGTTAGTCTGGAGCGCAGTCAACTCTTTGTGATAATAAGCTTTGTAAAGAATATATACATCACATAGGAGACTCTGGGACTGCTGTATATACATCACATAAGAAACGCTAGGACTGCTGTACAAACATCACATAGGAGACACTGAGACTGCTGTATATACATCACATAGGAGACGCTGGGACTGCTGTATATACATCACAGGAGAAGCTGGGATTGCTGTATGTAAATCACATAGGACGCCCTGAGACTCCTGTGTATACATATCATATATTACACTGGGACTGTACTGTATATATGTATCACATAGGAGACGCTGAGACTGCTGTATTGTGTGACGCCCTGGACTAGCCAGGTAGTCACGGATAGACCCCCACACTACACCTGTCCCCCAAAAAGGTGTCATCAGCCAACCATTAAAACCTAGTCACCTCTCTCAGTGCTTGATGAACACACCAGGGGGGTGGAGCCAGGCAGTTGTCCACGCCCACCGAGGAGTTCAGAGGGCCTGAGGCAGGAAACACAGTGCAGTTTAGTCAGATCAGTTTTGAGAGTGCAGTAGAAGAGGTCAGGCCTGTAGGACAGGCCTTTGACAGGTGCCAGGGTCGGAGCCCTGGTACCTTGGCTAGGAGGCATACGGTGGCCTTAGCCTGCAGGAGCCGGGAAGACAGCTCAGTGGAACCGTGGTGGACCGGGACAGGGTAGTGGCCCACCGGTACCGACCCAGGGAACCGACTCGGAAACCGGAGCACACAGGGGGGTATTCAGACCCTGAAACGAGGTCCAGAATCCACTGGACTGAATTAATTAACTGATTGCGGTCTGGACTATAGGACCTTTCCCACCCAAGTCCCGACTGAAGACAACAGCCCACCGAGGGGGATAGAAAGCCACCGCGCAGGCAGAGAGATCCCATGGGCCAGCGTCTGCGGGCAAAAGAGCTCTCCCGACATCCACAAAGCCGGAGAGTGCACTCCCGTTGCTGACGCGCAGTCAGCCCAAATACACAACACGGTGCAGGAGAAAGGCCAAGACCACCGAACCGGGTGGGGGACCAGACGGAGCCGGCTGCGGGCACTGACCACCATCAACTTTGTTTACCAGAGACTTGTGTGTGTGTCAATAACAGTGAGTACAACAGTGCCACCCGGCCCTGCACCGCCCAGCTACTCCCAACGGGTCCCGGGGCCACCATCCATGCTCACGGGTGGGTTAACATCTTGCTGCACTACCATCTCCCCCGGGTGCCCCGTAACCGCAGCGGTGGTGTCTACCTTCACCACATCCCGTGGGTGGCGTCACGAACTCAAGCGCGGCTCCGGCCGTGCACCTACCTAACCCCCCACCAAAAGCGCCAGCATCCCCTTTCAGAGCGAAGTGACCCCAGGTCCGGAGGCGCTCGAGCCACCCACCAACGAGCCCAGATCCGAGCGGTTCGGCTGCAGCCGAGCGCGGGGCGGTACAATGGCATCACATAGAAGATGCTAGTTTTGCTGTATATACATCACATAGGAGACACTGAGATTGCTGTACATACATCACATAGGAGACTCTGGAAATGCTGTATATACATAACATAGGATACACTGGGACTCTGCTGTATATACATTACATAGGAGATGCTGGGAATGTATGCTAGAACTGCTGTATATACATCACATGAGACACTGCGGCTGGAACATATATATCACAGGAAAAATGGTGGCTATTTGTATATATGTCATATAAGGCATGAGAGCTGCTGTATGTAGGTGATAGGAGATGCTGTTGCTGGAGTATATACATCACAGGAGATGCTGGTGCTGCAGTATATACATTATAGGAGATGCGTGGAGTATATACATCAAAGGAGATGCTGGGGGGAATGTACATCACAGGAGATATGGCTGGGGACATATACATCACAGGGGAGGGATTGGGATTTATACATGAATGGGGAGGGATGATGGCATATACATCACTAGGGTGGGTTGGGGGCATATACATCACTGACAAGGCTGGGGTCATTATATATCACTGGGGAGGCTGGGACTACCACACCTCCCTTCATCTCTGAGATGGGAGTGCATTGTGCATTAACTCCGCCAACAAAGTACCTCCTCAGGCTGGCACTGGCCAGCTTGAGGACGTAATCCTTCAATGCATGTACACTCAGCTTTTAGTAGTGAACACTACATGCGCATGCTCACAGTGTAAGTGGAGATTTAAAGGGCCGGCAGCCAGCAAATTGCAGCTACTGGCCTGAGCACCTTGGTTCCAGGGGACCCAGAAAAGATCATTTCCATAGATTAAGATTTGAATCTTGGTCATTTTAGTGTTTTTCATTATCAGATGTATACTGTGATATCTTCATATCAGTAGTCGCATCAGATTTAACGGGAAGTATAGCGCTGCATGAGGCAGAAACTGATAGATTCCATTGTATGTGATTGTAGTCTCACTGGCAATGGTTTCCAGCGGGTAATGGATCCAGGTATGTGTCATGAGCTTGGTAATAAACAGCCGCCTAACAATGACCTTACGTGGTTTATCTGACCACCAGATCGTTACCTGTTACCTATTCCGTAATTAAATGCGTTGATGGAACAGAGAACCGTCTCACATTCTGTGTTTGCATGAAAGGCTTACAAGAAACGCGAATAACAAACGTTAATCATCAGGGCCGCTAAACAGTTTTATCACGGAAAAATCTGTTTTTTCTTGTGTAGCTATTTCCAGAAAGATTGACAAGAAAATGGGTTTATTGTAAACATCGGATCTTTGTGTTAGTCTCCGGGGATTACATGACTTTTTAATTTGATCTCCCAAGCTTGTAAAATAGAGACGTTGACGATAGGCAGCCAAGTTTGAAAAACGCTTTAATAAAAGAACTGGTCTCGTTTTCAGTAGGAAAGTGTCACAACATTGACGCGATAACATACAGAGCGTCCACAAGGCATAAAGGAGGCCATGTATGGGCCATGGTGGTGTTTAGACTCCTTCAAACAGGTTTAATCCAATATTTCGTCTACAAGGATGCAATAAAAACATACTTTATATACCACTATTTTGTATCATTATAACATCTTCATCGTTTGCATTAAAAGTCATTTTCGGCACTGACCCTAACAGGAAAAGTGCCAGTATTTCTAAAAGGACTAAGTCCCAAATAAAGACAGACTCTCTTTAAATCTGTCACCAGTTTTTTGCTACCTCATCTAACAGCAGCATATTGTAGAGGCAGAGACTCCGATTCCAATAATGTATCACTTAGATTATTGGGTGCAGCGTTTCTTATACAATCAAAGTTATTAGATGTAGCTCAGAAAGCTAACTCCACCCACACCAGGCTCTGTATGTACAATGTCTATTGAGAGTGAGCTGCTGTCACGGATGTGTCACGGAGGTATAACACCCAGCTGACAATCCAGTGGCAGCGAATGCTAGAAGATTAGAGAGATTGGTGGCACGTGTTATTATCTGACAGTTCTTTGTTCAAGAAGCCAGTGGACTCTAGGACCCAGAGAAACTGTCAGTTCTTCATAGCAGTTTGTATCCCCTGACTTCCTTTATTAACCTCACCCTGGGGTGGTTTGGGTGCCGGTCATAGTTTGTTGCTTACTGAGCCCTGGAGAGGTCGTCTTCTGGTGCTTCTGAGACTTCTGTGGTTGCTGCTGCTCAGATAAGTGTTTGTCTTTTCCTGTTTACCAGGGTTCTGGAGATTGTAATCATGTTTCCCATCTATTGTTCCCTTGTGTCTTCCTTTAGCGTTTAGTTAGGTTGACAGAGTTCATCCCATCCATTCTCTATTTAGGGCCCAGCACTAGGGATACTTAGGGTCAGGAATCCAGCTGAACACATAGGTGCAGAATCTATCTAAGGTGGTGAAGGCCCCCAGGAACCAGCAGTAGGTTGTTGTCAGGGATCACAATCTCCCCTTTTCCCTAGATATAGGGCATGTCTTCCCGTTCCTGTGTTGTCCTATACGTGTGGTATTGCCTCTCTCCCCTGCTGTAACAGCTGCATAGAGGAGGAAGGGGCATGGTTGGACAACTGCTCACGAGCCCTGTAGTCTTATTAGTAATAATCACCTGATGATAAACCTTTTATTGTAAGTAAACAATAGCATACAGCCTGATAAGTGACACATTGTTGAAATCTGTGTTTTTGTGCTTATCTCCTACTGTCTTCAGATACATAGCAAAAGCCTGCTGACACATCCCCTTTAAAGAGGACCTGTCACATGTTAAAAAAAATGAGTTTTGTGATCTTGCCAAAATTCAAGGGTTCCCCTGTATCTTCCTCTATTTTCCATTTTTGCATTTTTCAATTTGTTCCTTCATTGCAGAGATATGCATTTTTTTTCTTCGTTGGCGCCAAGTATGCCTGTCGTCCAAGAGGTCATTTCACAAAAGTTGTCTGTCAGAGCGTGTAGTCCTCCCCCTTTACGACGATGCCCAATCACTGTGTGGTTGAGCAGTGTGATCTCACTCATTTATACTGTTCGTCCATGTTCAGAAACTGTTGGGTAGTGATTGGACAGCGTCACACAAGGGATGTACTACACAATATCACGCCCTGCAAGAAAACCTTTGTAAAACACATACTTGGTGATCCTCCCCCCCAAAAAAAAGGGGCATATGTAGCAAGTTATCATCCCAACTAGTTTATTTTAGCCCACTGTGTGTGCTACGTATAGTTCCTTCAGCTCCGGCACCGTCTATACTGCAAGTTAAGGATGTCCCTCAGACTCCCGTCATAGATCCTTTTTGGATTAGCAGTGTTATGCCCCAGAAACCAGGCCGTTTTCATCCCTTGCACTAGAATGGGTCATATTATTGTGTCTTATTGCCTTATCCTTCCCCCACAAATATATCACGTGTGGTGGAGCACTATGGATAAAGTATCTCTCTTCTCCTCAAGTACCACTACATAAGATAGTATCCCAAAGTAGTAGAACAAAAGCATTAAAGGGAATGCGCAAGTAGGATCAACCCTCTTGAGCCGTCTATATGGGCCTGTTAGTATAGAAAGTTGAATAAAATGATATCTTGATATCTGCGATCTGACTTTTTATTCCAGAGAAATGTGTTTTTTTAATATGTAAATGAGCTGTTGAGATCTATGGGCCGGACATAGATCTCCCTGAAAATCTACCTCCAGAATTTAGATTAAAGAAAGGAGGTGTTACCAGTGTGAGACATGTAATTGAGGAGAGCAGACTGTCAGTCAGTACATGTCTCACACTGGTAATGCCTCCTTATTTACAATACAGTCTAGAGAAATGACCAAAAGTGGCAATACAAAAGAGTTAAATAAACAATATGAATCAAAAATTAGTAAAACCAGGCATGTTAGTCAAACCAGCATAAAATAAATCCACCCAGGCTATATGCAGTACAATCAATTGAAACCTCAAAATAGATCAAAGCAAATAGCCAGTATAAAAGGTAATTTTTATTTAAGCAAATTAAAAACAAGGTGCAAAAATAGTGATTGTAAAGGCAACACAACACAGCAGGGGGAAAAATAGCGAATGCAACCATACAGGAGCTATAGCTAGCACAACTCATATGGCACCAGGGGGTAAACAGGACCACTCACATGTGTGAGCCATACTTTGTACTTAGAAATGCAAAAGTACAAAGAAAAATATCAGTAAACAGAGGGTTAAATAAACGCATACAGTACCTAGTGGAATCTCCTCCTGCTGGTGTTTGCGCCAATACCCTATGCGTGTTTCGGCTATAGGGACGCCCCTGATGAAGGCCCTAAAGCCGAAACGCGCGTTGCATTTCTAAGTAACTACACATTATACTTACTTGGCATCTCTGTATCACTGGATTCATATGACTTACACATGTGATTGATCCTGTTTACCCCCTGGTGCCATATGAGTGGTACTAGCTATAGCTCCTGTATGGTTGCATTCATTATTTTTCTCCCTGCTGTGTTGTGTTGCCTTTTCAATCACTTTTTTTGCACCTTGTTTTTAATTTGCTTAAATAAAAATTACCTTTTATTCTGGCTATTTGCTTTGGTCTTTTTTGAGGTTTCAATATGCTCTAGAGCAGAGGTTCCCAACTCCAGTCCTCAAGGCACACCAACAGTGCATGTTTTCAGGATTTCCTTAGTATTGCACAGGTGATAATTTAATCACCTGCAAAGGTGCTGAATCCAACACCCATGCAATGCTAAAGAAATCCTGAAAACATGCACTGTTGGTGTGCCTTGGGGACTGGAGTTGGGAACCTCTGCTCTAGAGGCAGATGCTCAGGGAGATCTATGTCCGGCCCACAGATATTAACAAATCATTTACATATTAAGAAAAAAAGAAAAATGTGAATTAACATATATCAGATCACACATATTAAAGGGGTTGTCCACTACTAGGGCAACCCCTTCTGATTCCACATGTTTCCCCCAGGTAAAACAATAAAGCCTATACTCACCTCAAGTACCGGTGCTGTTCCAGCGGTGCATCGGTTCATGTTCCTGGGGCTCACGTGACGATTCAATGCCGCACAAGCCCCACGTTCAATCAGTGACTGTTTCTGTTTCACCGCAGCGCTCACTTCCTGTTGATTAGCTTGTTTGGTTCGAAGGCTGGGAGACAGAAGCGAGCGCTAATTGGAAGTGGGGCTCGCATGACGTCACACCGCCACATGAGCCACGGGAACGCAAATCGCTGCATCGCTGGAACAGCACTGGTACAGGAGGGGAGTATAGGCTATATTATTTAACCTGGGGGAAACGTGGAATCAGAAGGGGTTGTCCTGGTAGTGGAACATCTCTTTAAAGGGAACCTGTCATCAGAAATTTTGCTTTAAACCTAAATGTTTCCCCCTCTGCAGCTCCTGGGCTGCATTCTAGCAAGGTTCCTGTTGGTTTTTTGCTCCCTTTTAGACCAAATATAATACTTTATAAAGGTGTACCTTTTGGGATGCTAATTTTCTAAATCGTCCATGGGGGCGGGCTCTCTGGTGTCCGTTATGTCCATCCTGCCGATTTACGCCGTCCACCAACGCAGCATTTCATACTTCCAGGATGCCGCCCAGTGAGCCCGTAGTCCGGCGCATGCGCAGTGCCACTGTAGCGGGACTGTGCACTGCGTGCACAGTGTGACCGCTGGTGACGTTTGCGCAGGCACGAGAATGGGCGGCGCTGTGTTGTCATCGCAAGTGCCCACGCTTTCCCCTCTGCCTCCAGCATTCTGCGCAAGCGCTGGCCAGATGACCGCACGTCCCCTCTTTCCCATCTTTCCCTGTAGCCGGAAATACATGGGAGAATCGGAGCAGGACACCACCGGTTACGGCCAGCGCTTGCGCAGAACGCTGGAGGCAGAGAGGAAAGCGCGTGCACTAGATTATGGGTGGGCACTTGCAATGATAATCACAGCGCCGCCCATAATCTCGTTGGGGGACGTCGTAAATCGGCAGGATGGACATAACGGACACCAGAGAGCCCGCCCCCATGGACGATTTAGAAAATTTGCATCCCAAAAGGTACACCTTTATAAAGTATTATATTTGATCTAAAAGGGAACAAAAAACCAACAGGAACCTTGCTAGAATGCAGCCCAGGAGCAGCAGAGGGGGAAACATTTAGGTTTAAAGCAAAATTTCTGATGACAGGTTCACTTTAAGGTATCAGTTTATTCAACTTCCGATGACCTGCATGCCCATATAGACAGCTTTGGAAATTCACCTTACTGACAGATATCTTTTAAAAAATAGTAGTAGTAAGGACATTACCTTATGGTAATAGGATTGACAACAGTGGAAATTGGACCCTATTTTCATTAATTTTGTATATTTCCACTTCCTTGATGTGTGAATGTATAGCTTCATCCCTATAACTTTCTATGTATAAATGATGTTTGTGAAATATTATTCCAATTTTCACGTTAATTATCGTTAATTATTTTACTTATAGACATTACCACTACCATGACTGTAAGGTGTTTATAGTATTGGGATGGGGTCAGGGCCGTATTTACCATTAGGCACCCGTGGTCCGGTGCCTAGGGCGGCAGATTGTGAGGGGCGGCACCTTCTGGCAGCAAAAAAAAAAAAAAAAAAAAAAAAAATTTTTTTTTTTTTTTTTTTTTTTTACATTTTTTTTTTTTGTGGCCGCCGAGCACAGGGAGCTGATTGACCCCGGAACTGCCGGCGCCTGCACTTCCGGGGTCACATGCGCACGCCAATCAGCTCCTTCCTCTGTGCTGCGTCCACTGCTGTGTGGACGTCACATGCAGAGCTCACGGCAGGACGCCGCGGAGGACGCCGTGATGGAAGCCGGTGTCAGAAGAGGATACTCACGTGAGCCAGGAAGATGGCGGCGGGCACTGGAGCAGGTAAGTGGATTCATAAGGAGCGTGGGAGTGTAGTGTCTCTAATGCAGACCGGAGATCTGCGCATGCGGGGGGGGGGGGGAGGCGGCAAAGGCA
Source organism: Anomaloglossus baeobatrachus (assembly GCF_048569485.1). Classification (NCBI taxonomy): domain Eukaryota; kingdom Metazoa; phylum Chordata; class Amphibia; order Anura; family Aromobatidae; genus Anomaloglossus; species Anomaloglossus baeobatrachus. The sequence goes on along the minus strand of NC_134359.1, from coordinate 260,533,024 downwards.
GATACTGGAGGGAGGCAGAGGCTGAGACTGGGGGGAGGCTGGAGGGAGGCAGAGGCTGAGACTGGGGGGAGGCTGGAGGGAGGCAGAGGCTGAGACTGGGGGGAGGCTGGAGGGAGGCAGAGGCTGAGACTGGAAGGAGGCAGTGACTGAGACTGGGGGGAGGCTGGAGGGAGGCAGAGGCTGAGACTGGAGAGAGGCAGAGGCTGAGACTGGGGGGAGGCTGGAGGAAGGCAGAGGCTGAGACTGGAGGGAGGCAGAGGCTGAGACTGTGGGGAGGCTGGAGGGAGGCAGAGGCTGAGACTGGGGGAGGCTGGAGGGAGGCAGAGGCAGAGACTGGGGGGAGGCTGGAGGGAGGCAGAGGCAGAGACTGGGGGGAGGCTGGAGGTAGGCAGAGGCTGAGACTGGGGGAGGCTGGAGAGAGGCAGAGGCTGAGACTGGGGGGAGGCTGGAGGGAGGCAGAGGCAGAGACTGGGGGGAGGCTGGAGGGAGGCAGAGGCAGAGACTGGGGGAGGCTGGAGGGAGGCAGAGACTGGGGGGAGGCTGGAGGGAGGCAGAGGCAGAGACTGTGGGGAGGCTGGAGGGAGGCAGAGGCAGAGACTGGGGGGAGGCTGGAGGGAGGCAGAGGCAGAGACTGGGGGGAGGCTGGAGGGAGGCAGAGGCTGAGACTGGAGGGAGGCTGGAGGGAGGCAGAGGCAGAGACTGGGGGGAGGCTGGAGGGAGGCAGAGGCAGAGACTGGAGGGAGGCAGAGGCTGAGACTGGAGGGAGGCAGAGGCTGAGACTGGGGGGAGGCTGGAGGGAGGCAGAGGCTGAGACTGGAGAGAGGCAGAGGCTGAGACTGGGGGGAAGTTGGAGGGAGGCAGAGGCTGAGACTGGAGGGAGGCCGAGGCTGAGACTGTGGGGAGGCTGGAGGGAGGCAGAGGCTGAGACTGGGGGAGGCTGGAGGGAGGCAGAGGCAGAGACTGGGGGGAGGCTGGAGGGAGGCAGAGGCAGAGACTGGGAAGAGGCTGGAGGGAGGCAGAGGCTGAGACTGGGGGGAGGCTGGAGAGAGGCAGAGGCTGAGACTGGGGGGAGGCTGGAGGGAGGCAGAGGCAGAGACTGGGGGGAGGCTGGAGGGAGGCAGAGGCAGAGACTGGGGGGAGGCTGGAGGGAGGCAGAGGCAGAGACTGGGGGGAGGCTGGAGGGAGGCAGAGACTGGGGGGAGGCTGGAGGGAGGCAGAGGCAGAGACTGGGGGGAGGCTGGAGGGAGGCAGAGGCTGAGACTGGAGGGAGGCTGAGACTGGGGGGAGGCTGGAGGGAGACTGAGGCTGAGACTGGGGGGAGGCTGAGGCTGAGACTGGGGGGAGGCTGCAGGGAGGCAGAGGCAGAGACTGGGGGGAGGCTGGAGGGAGGCAGAGGCAGAGACTGGGGGGAGGCTGGAGGGAGGCTGAGGCTGAGACTGGAGGGAGGCTGAGGCTGAGACTTGAGGGAGGCTGAGGCTGAGACTGGAGGGAGGCTGAGGCGGAGACTGGGGCAGGCTGAGGCTGGGGGGAGGCAAAGGCTGAGACTGGGGAAGAGAGGCTGATGCTGAGGGAAGATAGAGGCTGATGCTGGGGGAGAGAGGCTGATGCTGGGGGAGTGGGAGAGAGGGGCTAATGCTAGAGACAGAGGACAAGGGATGAGGGATAGTGCAATGACAAAATCGATTGGGTGGGGGGAGTGTAAAGACTCAGAATAAGAGGGGGCAGCATTGGGAGCTCATTGTGAAGAAGGGGCAGCATGTGTGGGATCAGTATGGAGTGGAGCAATGTAGGGGAGTCAATATCAAGAGTGGGGTAGTGTGTGTGTGGGGGGGGGTCTCAGCATAAGCGTTAGTGTGGTGGTCTTAGCATCAGTGGGGCAACATGAAGGTCTCATTATGGAAAAGAGGAAGGCAGCATTAGGAGCTCATGGAGAGGGACAGCATGCATGGGACATTGTGAGAAGGGGGCAGCATGCATGGGACACTGAGGAGGGGGCAGCATGCATGAGACATTGTGAGAAGGGGGCAGCATGCATGGGACATTGTGAGAAGGGGGCAGCATGCATGGGACACTGAGTAGGGTGCAGCATGCATGAGACATTGTGAGGAGGGAGCAGCATGCATGGGACATTGTGAGGAAGGAGCAGCATGCATGGGACATTGTGAGGAGGGAGCATCAAGCATGAGACATTGTGCGGAGGGAGCAGCATGCATGGGACATTGTGAGGAGGGAGCAGCATGCATGGGACATTGTGAGGCGGGAGCAGCATACATGAGACATTGTGAGGAGGGGGCAGCATGCATGAGACATTGTGAGGAGGGAGCAGCATTCATGGGACATTGTGAGGAGGGAGCAGCATGCATGGGACATTGTGAGAAGGGGGCAGCATGCACGGGACACTGAGTAGGGTGCAGCATGCATGAGACATTGTGAGGAGGGAGCAGCATGCATGGGACATTGTGAGGAAGGAGCAGCATGCATGGGACATTGTGAGGAGGGAGCATCAAGCATGAGACATTGTGCGGAGGGAGCAGCATGCATGGGACATTGTGAGGAGGGAGCAGCATGCATGGGACATTGTGAGGCGGGAGCAGCATACATGAGACATTGTGAGGAGGGGGCAGCATGCATGAGACATTGTGAGGAGGGAGCAGCATTCATGGGACATTGTGAGGAGGGAGCAGCATGCATGGGACATTGTGAGGAGGGGCAGCATGCATGGGACATTGTGAGGAGGGAGCAGCATACATGGGACATTGTGAGGAGGGAGCAGCATGCATGGGACATTGTGAGGAGGGAGCATCAAGCATGAGACATTGTGCGGAGGGGCCAGCATGCAAGGGACATTGTGAGGAGGGGGCAGCATACAAGGGACATTGTGAGGAGGGAGCAGCATGCATGGGACATTGTGAGGAGGGGGCAGCATGCATGGGACATTGTGAGGAGGGGGCAGCATGCAAGGGACATTGTGAGGAGGGGGCAGCATTCATGGGACATTGTGAGGAGGGGGCAGCATGCATGGGACATTGTGAGGAGGGGGCAGCAAGCATGGGACATTGTGAGGAGGGAGCAGCATGCATGGGACATTGTGAGGAGGGGGCAGCATGCATGGGACATTGTGAGGAGGGGGCAGCATGCAAGGGACATTGTGAGGAGGGAGCAGCATGCATGGGACATTGTGAGGAGGGGGCAGCATGCATGGGACATTGTGAGGAGGGGGCAGCATGCAAGGGACATTGTGAGGAGGGGGCAGCATTCATGGGACATTGTGAGGAGGGGGCAGCATGCATGGGACATTGTGAGGAGGGGGCAGCATGCAAGGGACATTGTGAGGAGGGAGCAGCATGCATGGGACATTGTGAGGAGGGGGCAGCATGCATGGGACATTGTGAGGAGGGGGCAGCATGCATGGGACATTGTGAGGAGGGGGCAGCATGCAAGGGACATTGTGAGGAGGGGGCAGCATTCATGGGACATTGTGAGGAGGGGGCAGCATGCATGGGACATTGTGAGGAGGGGGCAGCAAGCATGGGACATTGTGAGGAGGGAGCAGCATGCATGGGACATTGTGAGGAGGGGGCAGCATGCATGGGACATTGTGAGAAGGGGGCAGCATGCACGGGACACTGAGTAGGGTGCAGCATGCATGAGACATTGTGAGGAGGGAGCAGCATGCATGGGACATTGTGAGGAAGGAGCAGCATGCATGGGACATTGTGAGGAGGGAGCATCAAGCATGAGACATTGTGCGGAGGGAGCAGCATGCATGGGACATTGTGAGGAGGGAGCAGCATGCATGGGACATTGTGAGGCGGGAGCAGCATACATGAGACATTGTGAGGAGGGGGCAGCATGCATGAGACATTGTGAGGAGGGAGCAGCATTCATGGGACATTGTGAGGAGGGAGCAGCATGCATGGGACATTGTGAGGAGGGGGCAGCATGCATGGGACATTGTGAGGAGGGGGCAGCATGCAAGGGACATTGTGAGGAGGGGGCAGCATTCATGGGACATTGTGAGGAGGGGGCAGCATGCATGGGACATTGTGAGGAGGGGGCAGCAAGCATGGGACATTGTGAGGAGGGAGCAGCATGCATGGGACATTGTGAGGAGGGGGCAGCATGCATGGGACATTGTGAGGAGGGGGCAGCAAGCATGGGACATTGTGAGGAGGGAGCAGCATGCATGGGACATTGTGAGGAGGGGGCAGCATGCATGGGACATTGTGAGGTGGGGGCAGCATGCATGGGACACTGTGAGGAGGGGGAAGCATGCATGGGACATTGTGAGGAGGGGGCAGCATGCATGGGACACTGTGAGGAGGGGGCAGCATGATGTGAGGACAGTACAGATCATATTTCATAATTGAGGAAGGTGTGGTGGGTATAATTTATAAGGGAGGGCAGTGTGGTCTTTATTAGGGGCAGTGTCACAGTCACAGTATATAAGTGGGGACGGTGTGGTGGGAATATTTTATACTCATGCTATGTTTTGATGTGCCTGTGGTGATCCCCATTGGGGGGGGGGTTCGTTTCTTATTGATACTTTTTAAAGTGTGCTACAGAGTAGATCTGCCTTAAACAGATGTCGTGTGCGAAAACTCAGTTTTACGTTGTCACTAAGGGGCGCGACCACTTAAAGTGCCTAGGGCAGCATGAAGGCAAAATACAGCCCTGGATGGGGTGCACAAAGGTGTCATGTTCTATGGGGGCACAAAGCAAGAGCAGCTTTTTCGATTTTACACACGTTTTCAAGCTCTGACTAAAGGCCCAGTCACACTAAACAACATCGCTAGCAACATCGCTGCTAACGAACAACTTTCGTGACGTAACAGCGATGTTGTTAGTGACGTTGCTGTGTGTGACATCCAGCAACAACCCGGCCCCTGCTGTGAGGTCGTTGGTTGTTGCTGAATGTCCTGGGCCATTTTTTAGTTGTTGCTGTCCCGCTGTGAAGCGCAGATCGCTGTGTGTGACAGCGAGACAGCAACAACTAAATGTGCAGGCAGCAGGAGCCGGCTTCTGCGGAGGCTGGTAACCACAGTAAACATCGGGTAACCAAGAAGCCCTTACCTTGGTTACCCGATATTTACCTTCATTACCAGCGTCCGCAGCTCTCACGCTGTCAGTGCCGGCTCCTGCTCTGTGCACATGTAGCTGCAGTACACATCGGGTAATTAACCCCATGTGTACTGTAGCTAGGAGAGCAGGGAGCCAGCGCTAAGCGGTGTGCGCTGGTAACCAAGGTAAATATCGGGTTGGTTACCCGATATTTACCTTAGTTACCAAGCGCAGCATCGCTTCCACGCGGCGCTACTGGCTGGGGGCTGGTCACTGGTTGCTGGTGAGCTCACCAGCAACTCGTGTAGCCACGCTCCAGCGATCCCTGCCAGGTCAGGTTGCTGGTGGGATCACTGGAGCGTCGCAGTGTGACATCTCACCAGCAACCTCCTAGCAACTTACCAGCGATCCCTATCAGGTTGGATCGTTGTTGGGATCGCTGGTAAGTTGTTTAGTGTGACTGGGCCTTAAGGCTAGTGCTAGAGTTAGAGGTAGGGTTAGGGGTAATTTAGGTCTATGGGTAACGTAACAAGCTCTGATAAGGGCTAGAGTTTGAGCTAAAGGTAGGGTTAGGGGTAGTATAGGTCTATGGGTAAGGTAAAAATCTCTGACAAGGACTAGAGTTAGAGCTAAGGGTAGGGTAAGGGGTAGTATAGGTCTATGGGTAAAGTAATGTGCTCTGTCTATGGCTAGAGTAAAGGGGGCTTTACACGCTACGATATCGTTAATGTTTTATCATCGGGGTCACGTTGTTAGTGACGCACATCTGGCGTCATTAACAATATCGCAGCGTGTGATACTTACCAGCGACCTTAAGTGACCTCACAAATGGTGAAAATCGTTCCCCTTGGAGAGGTCGTCCCAAATCCAAAAATCGGTAATGGTTGATTATCGATGTGGTTCGTCGCTCCTGCGGCATCACACATCGCTGTGTGTGACACCGCAGGAGCGAGGAACATCTCCTTACCTGCCGCCAGCCGCAATGCGGAAGGAGGTGGGCGGGATGTTACGTCCCGCTCATCTCCGCCTCTCCGCTTTGATTGGTCGGCCGCTTAGTGACGTCGCGGTGACGTTGCTATGATGCCGAACGTCCCTCCCCCTTGAAGGAGGGATTGTTCGGCAGTCACAGCGACGACGACGACTAGGTAAGTACGTGTGACGCTGCCGTAGCGATAATGTTCGCTACGGCAGCGATCACACAAAATCGCATACACGACGGGGGCGGGTGCTTTTGCGTACGATATCGCTAGCAATTGCTAGTGATATCGTAGCGTGTAAAGCCCGCTTTAGAGCTAAGGGTAAGGCTAGCGATAGTATAGGTGTATGGGTAAAGTAATGAGCTAGGGCTAGAGTTAGAGCTAAGGTTAAGGTTAGAGATTGTATAGGTCTATGGGTAAGGTAACAAGCTCTAACTAGGGTTACAGCTAGAGTTAGAGCTAAGGGTAGGATTAGGGGTAGTATAGGTCTATGGGTAAGGTAATGAGCTCTGACTAGGGCTAGTGCTAGAGTTAGAGCTAAGGTTAGGGTTAGTATAGGTCTATGGGCAAGGTAACAAGCTCTGACTAAAGCTAGAGTTGGAGCTAAAGGTAGGGTTAGGGGTAGTATAGGTCTATGGGTATGGTAACGAGTACTGACAAGGACTAGAGCTAGAGTTAGAGCTAAGGATATGGTTAGGGGCAGTATAGGTCTATGGGTAAGGTAACAAGGTCTGACTAGGTCTAGAGCTAGAATTAGAGCTAATAGTAGTGTTAGGAGTAGTATAGGTCTATGGGTAAGGTAACAAGGTCTGACTAGGGATAGAGTTAAGCGGGCTTTACACGTTGCAATATCGCTAGCGAGATCGCAAGCGATAGTACCCGCCCCCGTCGGTTGTGCGACATGGGCAAATTGCTGCCCGTGGTGCACAACCTCGCTTACCCCCGTCACACGCACTTACCTGCCCTGCGACGTCGCTCTGGACGGTGATCTGCCTACTTTCTAAGGGGGTGGTTCGTGCGGCGTCATAGCGACATCACACGGCAGGCGTCCAATAGAAGCGGAGGTGTGGAGATGAGCGGCTGTAACATCCCGCCCACCTCCTTCCTTCCGCATTGCCGGTGGAGGCAGGTAAGGAGATGTTCGTCGCTCCTGCGGTGTCACATATAGCGATGTGTGGTGCCGCAGGAACGAGGAACAACATCGCTAATAAGCAGAGAACGATTTTTAGTTTCAGGACGACCTCTCCGCGGCAAACGATTTTGACCACTTTTGCGATCGTTTAAGGTCGCTCGTACTTGTCACACACTGCGATATCGTTAATGACGCCGGATGTGCGCCACAAACACAGTGAACCCGACGATAATTCACTAACGATATCGCAGCGTGTAAAGACCCCTTTAGAGCTAAGGGTAGGGTTAGGGGGTAGTATAGGGCTATGGGTAAGGTAACGAGCTCTGATGAGGGCTAGGGCTAGAGTTAGAGCTAAGGGTAGGGTTAGGGGTAGTATAGGGCTATGGGTAAGGTAACGAGCTCTGATGAGGGCTAGGGCTAGAGTTAGAGCTAAGGGTAGGGTTAGCGGTAGTATAGGGCTATGGGTAAGGTAACGAGCTCTGATGAGGGCTAGGGCTAGAGTTAGAGCTAAGGGTAGGGTTAGCGGTAGTATAGGGCTATGGGTAAGGTAACGAGCTCTGATGAGGGCTAAGGCTAGAGTTAGAGCTAAGGGTAGGGTTAGGGGTAGTATACAGTAGGTCTATGGGTAAGGCAATAAAATAGTTTACTTTAAAAACAGTAAAAAAAGCAAGAAAAAGATATTGTAACAATTTAAACCTTATTATTTTTACCGTATATTAGTTTTCAGTAAAAAGCAGAACAATCTAGAGGGTCAAAGGACAAATTTTAATTACATCAGTATTTTCTTTAAATATAATACATGTGATTAAGGGATAAGGGGCTCAGTACTGGACAGCCTCAGGTTAGGCGGAGCAAAATACTTATCTTGCATCGGGTGCTGGACGCCACTTCTCGGTTTCTCAGTTTTCACAGTTCTACCATCCTCCACTATCACAACCTGTGACACTTTATTAAAGATCTGGTTATTTATCACCTTTTATATAACATATGTTCCATGTCATGCATTTTAGTGCTTTGCCATTTTATGGGTTATTGCACTGTACATATACCTTTTTATAGGACTAATAAAAAAACAATTTGTCCTTCATATGTATCCAAGGCATGGCTCTCCCGCTGTCACCACATGATGGATTTCGGCTTCGTGCCATAGTCCCATCTCATAAAGTAGTTTCTGATGGTTCAATTTATATCTGAGTACAGGAAACATAACTGCAGTCTATATGCAGGGTTCATTCTGTTATTTTACAATCTGAGTATAAAGTATGTTGTATTCATTTTTAGATTTTCAGTTAGGTGAAGTCATTAAGTCTTAGAGATTAGATCATGTTACAATTCTATTATAAAAAATACAACTATCCAAATTTTTTGCCGGTTATGCCATAATTTAATAGGCACGGTGTCTCTTTGACAGTTTCTCCTCTGCACAGTGGTGTTCCTAAATTACCAGATTTTCCATGGTCCACTATGGTGAAGACACCAATATTTTTACTGCTTTTTTTTCCTTTTTTAAACTTTGGCTTCAATTTATCAAAGCCAATACTTTATTATAGCTTCAAGCTTTTCTTTGGCTGTACATTTCATTGGTACCATTTTGGTAGTTCATGTGACTTTCTGATCTCTATATATTCCATTTTGGGCCAGAAGAGGACGTGACCCAAAAGAGAACATCTATATGTTATAAGTTCAGACAATTCCATACGTTGCGATATCAAATATGTTTAATTCTTTTACATTTTGCTATTTGCATAATAGGAGAAGCTGAATGTAAAAGAGACAATACGCAATAGGGCTGTTAATGATCTGAGTGACAATGAGGGAATTTGCTCCCCTGGAAGGGTTATGTGAGACACTTGAAGACATAAACGGCTGCTGCAGATAGCTGACGGTGGATGATAGGGGTTAAAATCCACGGTGCCATAGAATGAACAATGGAAGGCAAATCCTAAATAGTGATTGTCTTTAACGCATTTAATAGTGGAAACTCTATCAGGATAATCACGGTAGAATGAACAATGGAAGGCAAGTCCTAAAAAGTGATTTTATGCAACGCGTTTCGGAGTGGAAACTCCTTCATCAGGATATTCACCATTGAATGGTGATTATCTTGATGGAGTTTCCACTCCAAAACGTGTTGAATTAAATAACCAGGACCTGCCTTCCATTTTTCATTCTACAGCACCACAGATTTTAACCTCTATTATCCACCGTCAAACATAATAGGAAAATGGGAGTGATTTAAACTTTTTTTTATATTTTTTTTTTTGAGGGGGGGTGTATATTTTTTTCATTTTTTAAATTTTTTAATTTTAGTCCTTTTAGGCAAGTAGGACTTGAAATCACTTAATCTCTTATGCAGTCTGCTATACTGTCTCCGATAAAACCCAGACATAAATCGGACCTCATAGGATTACTAAGATAGCAGACAATGGTGGCCTTTAGTAGGTCTTTATCTATCATTCCAACCCCCACCCTACCATGAGAAGCCCCCCCCCCGTAGCCTTAACCTCCTCCATTCCTAACCTAAATACTACAGTTACTATTGAAACAGCATCTAAGATGTTAAACTGCTCTTAGCTGCTAATCCTGAGACTCCTCCTTATAGTAAGGCCGGCGTCACACGGTACGATATATTGGCGATATGTCGTCGGGGTCACATCGTTAGTGACGCACATCCGGCATCGTTCGAGATATCGTAACGTGTGACACCTCCGAACGACTGTGAACGAGCAAAAATATTACCTTATTGTTGCTCGTTGACACGTCGTTCATTTTCATAAAGTCGGTCCTCCTTCTGTGCTCCGGTTGTTCATCATTCCCGAGGCAGCACACATCGCTCCTTGTGACACCTCGGGAATGATGAACACAGCTTACCTGCGTCCCGCCGGCAATGCGGAAGGAAGGAGGTGGGCGGGATGTTCCCATCCCGCTCATCTCCACCCCTCCGCTTCTATTGGCCTGCTGCCGTGTGACGCTGAACGTCCCTCCCCCTTCAGGAAGAGGATGTTCGCTGCCCACAGCGACGTCGCCCGGGAGGTAAGTGCATGTGACGGGGGGTTAACGACTTTGTGCGCCACGGGCAACTAATTGCCCGTGACGCACAAACAACGGGGGTGGGTACGATCGCTCGTGCGATCGCACGATAAATCGTCCCGTGTGACGCCGGCCTAAGTGCACACATCCTCCATAAATGCATGACAGGCAAACATCCTTGCTAAGGACGTACGAATCAAGCCACTTACAATGTTATCCTGGAAAAACAGTTGCTTCCTTCTGCTCAGGCAATGTTTCCCAACTCTGAGGACTGCGCCATGCCACACAACTAGGTCAGACAATGTGTGGATGAAGGACCACCACATCAAAACCCTGTCATGGCCAGCCCAATCTCCAGACCTAAACCCTTTGAAAACCCCTGGATTGTAATCAAGAGGAAGATGGATAGTCATAAGCCATCAAACAAAGAACTGCTTAGATTTTTGCACCAGGCGTGGCATAAGGTCACCCAAAAGCAGTGTGAAAGACTGGTGGAAAGCAGCCAAGATGCATGAAAGCTGTGATTAAAAATCAGTTATTCCACAAAATATTGATTTCTGAACTCTTCCTGAGGTAAAACATTATTATTATTGTTGTTTCTAAATGATTATGACCTTGTTTTCTTTGCATTATTTGAGGTGTGAAAGCACTGTGCATTGTTTTGTTATTTTGACCATTTCTCATTTCAGGAAATAAATACAAAATTTATTGTTTGGAAATTCGGAGACGTTGTCAGTAGTTTATAGAATAAAAGAACATTTTACTCAAAAATATACATATACAGAGAAAAAAAAAACCCCTGAAAATTTGGAAGTGGTCTCTTAATTTTTGCCAGAGCTGTATATAATGTATGTATATATGTATGCAGCTTTATTGCCATAGAAGAGGAGGGGGGCCCAGGCACAATTTCTTGCACAGGGGTCCCAAGCTGTTAGTGTCCGTCCCTGCTCCAAATGTATACAAGCCGACTACTTGCACTGAAGACTTGTTAAGGGTATATGAGCTATCACCAGCAACGAGTAATAGGAGGTGAAGGTATATAAAGATATTAAGGGAAGTGCTGATGAAAAGAAGCTGAGAGGTTGAGGAACTTCGCCGGGTCCTAAAGGGAAAGGGAAGAAAACCAAACAAATAATAGAAGGCCAGGGAGCAGCTTGCGCAGCCAAACGCTGTGACCTACTATAGCTGGACACCACAGGACTGTCTGTAACCCGTGACAGCTTATGAGTCTGCTGCACAAAGTTTCCACATTGAACTCAATAATAAAACATTATGCAATCAGCTCTTAAGCTCCCCCTACTGGTGGCTTCAAGCTGTCAAAACTTTACAATTTTAACTCAATTTCTCTGTGAAGGGAGGCTATGTATAAACATTTCTTTGCATTAATTAATATAAATGTTGAAACTTAAAATTGTATTAAATGATGCTAAAAAGTGAATATATTTTCATATCCTAATAGATTCCAAGTCAGTGGTAAAAGTGCTGTATTGTGCCTAGGGGTCTGATGGACACCCCCAATTATTTTCTCCTAGTGGGAGGAAAAATGATATTATGCATGACTACTATTCATGACGGATCATGCGGTTTCCAATCGGGGATAAGTGGCAGCTGCACACCCCCATCCTCCATAGGAATTTATTATGCATGCTCGGCCAAGTGTATGGGGGGGTCGAGTATGGTAAATACAGAATTGCAATTACCCTTTTGTGTTTTTCTTGTTTATACCAATGTTATTACTGTATATAAATCACCTATTAGTCTTACCCTATATTAGTACAACGTGTTATTTTACAGAAAGGTCTTGACAGGATATGGCGGATACGCGCAGCGGGTCTGACGCTATAATTTAGGCATCCCTGTTGGGTTCTTTTTCTATAGAATAACCATTAATTGGAAATAATTTGTCTTTATCTGTGTCAGAATAGAAAAATGGTGCGAGTAACACACAGCTCCTTGTCATCGTAGAGCGAGGGAACGATGATTGATGCCATTCTACGGGCGGGTGTGCGCTCCTTCCATTTGCGCCACCTTAATCCGAGCTTGACTTAATGCATCCGCGGTTTGAATAATGCCCTTAATGATTTGATATGGGAGCTAAACATCTGATCTGCTCGTGTTTTTCCTAGGAAGCAGGTCCCAGCTGTAACCCAATTCTGCAAATATTAAAACAAATAGCTCGGTATGAATATCTGAATTTACAAATGTGTTGCAGAGAGACACGGTGCTGAGCAAGAAGGCATCTGGAGCAGTGATTCACGAAATGCTACTCACCCAGCTGCTACAGTACGAGCACAAGCAGACAAAGGTGAGCGGTCGTCAGCCTCATCAACACCATCTTTCCGAAGCTCTGATGGAGCAATGTGACAGACACCAAGTCTTATGATTAACTGTCTCGGCTTGGAACATGTCATCCTGGCAGAAGTGGTTGTCAAGGTCCGGATCCACACGTCATTCCTACTTTCTCTTATTACTCCACATTGTGCGTCAAAGGTTTAACATAAAAAATCACATGAAAAAAAACAAACTTTATAAAGTATCTTATTAGAGAAGTCTCCTCCTCGCTTCTTTCTCCTCCTGGACTGAACTTTCAGGTTCAAAATTCTCAATTCAAGAGTCCTTGCGGAGACTTAAGGAGGCGTTACACGCTACGATTTATCTGATGATATGTCGTCGGGGTCACGGTTTCCGTGACGCACATCCGGCATTGTTAGCGACATCGTTGCGTGTGACACGTACGTTCGACTCTGAACGATCGCAAATAGGTTGAAAATCATTGATCATTGACACGTCGTTCAGTTTCAAAATATTGTTTGTCGTTTGGAACGCAGCAGACATATTGCTACGTTTGACACCCTGCCAACGACGAACAACATTCACACGACCGCCTTGGTCAAACAATATATCGCTGATCACTGTTGTGAGATCGTTACCTGTGACCACAAATAAACGACCTATGAGTGATCTTGGCAAATTGTAACAACGATCTGGGCGTGTCACATCGCTAACGAGATCGTCAGTTAAATCGTAGTGTGTAAAGCGGCCTTTGCACACCATTCCAGCATGCCAGTGGTGAGGAGACTTTAAGCCGCAATGCTCCTCTGAGAAATATGCAAATAGCCTCTGCAGTGAGGAAGTAGACGAACTCTAGTGCCACCTATCGGAGGTAGCAATCCTAAAAGTCCCCCCTCGCTATTCACCGACCTCTCCACTCTGGTAAATGGGAAACCAGTGAAGGGATTGGCAAAGACTCCAGTTCAAATCCCTAACCATAACATACAAAGCCATCCATAACCTGTCTCCTCCATACACCTGGGACCTAGTCTCCTGATACTTACCTGCAAGCAACCTCCAATCCTCACAAGATCTCCTTCTCTGCTCCCCTCTTATCTCCTCTTCCCACAATCACATACAAGATTTCTTCCACACCTCCCCCATACTCTGAAATTCTCTACCCCAGCATATCAGACTCTCACCTACTTTGGAAACCTTCAAAAGGAACCTGAAGACCCACCTCTTTCGACAAGCCTACAACCTGTAGTAACCCTCCACTCACTCTACCGCTGCATGACCGCCTCTACCCTCACCTCCTGTACCCTCACACATCCCCTATAGACTGTGAGCCTTCGTGGGCAGGGTCCTCTCTCCTCCTGTACCAGTCTGTGCCTTGTATTGTTCATGACTATTGTACTCTGTCTAAGGGGAAAACTTTTCTCTTTGCGGAGACTGACAAACCAATCTGGCTGCCAGTGAGGAGACTTATAGCTGCAATGCTCCTCTGAGAAATATTCAAATTGTCTCTTCAGGGAGGAAGTAGACGAACTCTAGTGCCACCTATTGGAGGTAGCAATCCTAAAAGTCAAAAGTGACCCTTTAACGAGCCTTATAGATTTCCCAGAGGAGCATTGCAGCTTAAAGTCTCCGCACTACTGGAATGGTGGGTCAGTCTCCACAAGGAGAATAGCTTCCCCTTTACACCCCATCTTAAGGGTGCTTTACACACTGCGACATCGCTAGCGATGTCGCGAGCGATAGCACCCACCCCCGTCGTTCCTGCGATATGTAGTGATAGCTGCCGTAGCGAACATTATCGCCACGGCAGCGTCACACGGACATACCTGTTCTGCGATGTCGCTGTGGATGCCGAACAATCCCTCCTTCAAGGGGGAGGTTCGTTCGGCGTCACAGCGACGTTTCAAAACAGCCGTCCAATAGCAGAGGAGGGGCGGAGCTGAGCGGTCGGAACATGCCGCCCACCTCCTTCCTTCCTCATTGATGGTGGACGCAGGTAGGGAGATGTTCGTCGTTCCTGCAGTGTCACACATAGCAATGTGTGATGCAGCAGGAACGACGAACAACCAGCGGCATGCACAATCACCGATATTTCGTAAAGGAGCAACGTGTCAACGATCAACTATTTTTGACGTTTTTGTGATCGTTGATCGTCGCTGCTAGGTGTCACATGCTGTGATGTCACTAACGACGCCGGATGTGCGTCACTAACACCGTGACCCCGACGATATATCGTTAGCGATGTTGCAGCATGTAAAGCACCCTTTAGCCTCTCATATAGCCAGATCAGATCTCATACTTTGCACTGACGAGGGACAACCATCCCGAAAAACCATGTCTGCAAATTGAGGTTCTGGTCTGGCATAAATCCCAAGTCATATGACAAGGCTCGTTAAAGGGTCACTTTTGACTTTTATGATTGCTACTTCCAATAGGTGGCACTAGAGTTCATCGAATTGATTACTGAAGAGACAATTTGTATATTTCCCAGAGGAGCATTACGGCTTTAAATCTCCTCACGACTGGCATGCTTGAATGGTGTGTCAGTCTCCGCAAGAAAAATAGCTTCCCCTTTAGACCCTGTCTTAGCCTCTCATACAGCCAGATCAGATCTCATACTTTGCACTGACGAGGGGCAATCACCCCGAAACATTGTGTCTGCAAATTGAGGTTCTGATCTGGCATAAATCCTAAGTCATATGACAAGGGTCGATAAAGGGTCACTTATGACTTCTAGGACTGTTGGTGCCAATAGTTGGCGCTAGAGTTTGTCTACTGCCTCCCTTAAGCATCAATTCAAGAGTAAAATCTGTCTTTGGTGACTACATATTTTCCCATTACAGAGATAGGAGATGGCAGTTGGTACTCATTAGTGTCTATGGAGAACTGCATCTGTCATTTCAAGAGTTACTTGCAGTGTCTGCCTTTCGTTCCTTCCCTCTCCATAGAATTTTAAAAACACTAAGGCCACATTTGGTGCGAAAATGTTCTGCATGAAAGCTGCACCTTCTGGCAGAAAAACGCTCCAAAAACACGTGCGCTTTTTATGCATTTTTCTAGTGAAGTCAATGGTTGGAAGAGCTTAAAAATGCCCCAACTATTGACAAACTGATTTTTTTTCTGCACCAAAATCTGCAAGGAAAACAAAAAAGCAGCGTGTGCACAGTGCTTCAGAAATCTCATAGACTTTGCTGACTGCAGGATAAACATGCAGATTTTGGTGCAGATTTCTTAAACACCGCATCAAAAAAGCACCGTGTGCACAGGGCCTTACCCTCCTCTCTGTTCTCGGTAATGAAAAAGTCTGTCTTTGCTGAAAAAAAGATTTTACCCATGAATTGAGTGTAAAAGATCAGTTCAGGAAGAGAAAAAAGCTGATTTTTCTGGTAAGATATATTACAAAGATTCTTATTTTCATTTGTACCATTGATTTATGTAACAATGGCTACTCTTTAAGGCCCAATAAGTGATAAATTGCGAATTCCTGATCATCCAACCAATCCTGACCAAGATCAAGGCTCATGTATGCCTCCTCTCAATTCATTGTCTATGGGACTGTTCAAATAGCACTGTGTGACACACCTATAGACAATGAATGGGGCCTTGGTGCACAAGCAGGGCTGTTACTGTGTTCAAATGGGGCACTTTAGAGCTTTGTTCTTAGGATCTTATCGGGGCGAACATATAATTGTTCCAACCTGTGCAGCCGCATATGGGCCCAAGAGGTAAGGGGGCCATTTGCACCTCCAAAGCAGGTGGAATTTTGCATTTTTAGGAGCTCTAAGGCTGCAAAGGGCCCATATATTCTTCTTGCACAGGGGCCCTCTTTTGTCTGTGTTCACCGGTGGATCCTATGGATAGGTGATGACTTGCAAACATGGGAATACCTCTTTTATTATCAAGAAATGGCTTATTCTGACAACCAGAGCAGTAAAGTTACTATCTGTTCCCATGACCATTAAGGAAGATACAATTAAAAGGGTTGGACACCCCCTTTCGTAAATGACAAAGTTCCCTGAATGAAATAAGAAAAGCTTATACTCGCCTCCCGTACTAGCCATGTTCCAGCAGCCGGCACCAGGTCTTCCGGCGATCACTTGATATTATTCCACGTGAGCGCTGCAGCCACTCATTGACCATGACAATTAGTTGGCTGCAGCACTCTCACGACATGACAATATCACAAGAGTGCCGCATGACCTAGTGCCCACCGTCATCACTGTGGCGGGAGATGAGCGTAAGATTTTCTTATTTTACTCGAAGAATTGGCGTTTAAGAATGGGTTGTCCAAGTAGTGGACAACCCCTTTAATAAACCATATCATTAACATTCATATAAATGTAAGCATTTTTCATTAATGCATTGTCTATTTTTGTACCAAGTTCAGGAACTAGTAGGATTGTATTTGCCAAATAAAGTAAAACATAGAACGTGACCCATAGTTTTCTGATAGAGTAAGAGAATCCGACAAATAAGAATTAAAGGGGTTTCCGACAAACAAAGTAAATTTTAAGGTTGATTTTAATCAATAGATCTTGGAATAATAATAATTTCCACAATTGGATGTGTTAAAAAAAAATGTTCCTATGCTGATATAATGTTATACATGTGCCCCTGCTGTGTACTGTGTAATGCCTGTGTCTGACTGTACAGGAACATGGTCTGATCCTACCACATCTCCTGGGCCGGGGAGGACGCAAAAAAGTATAAAGACATTTCAGCACGGGATGGCAAATAACTCTTTCTTAAAGGGAAATCATTTCTTAAAAACAGGCAGGAAAATGTTTTACCTCACAGAAAGAATCAGCTGTGCTCCCTCTCTTTTGTGTCCTCCCCTGCCCAGGAGATGTGGTATGAACAGACCATCTAGATTAGAAGAAGACCAGCATCCTCAGTATATTAAAACCTTTGCTTTATTCTTCCAAAAGTTAAAACATAGACCATGTCCCTGTTCGGTTAGACACAGCCATTACACAGTACACAACCAGGGACACATATATAAGATTATCTCAGCACAGGAACATTTTTTTTTAAACAAATCCAATTGTGGAAATTATTATTATTATTATTATTAATTAATTTTTTATTATTATTATTATTATTATTATTATTATTATTAATGATAATAATAGTAATTATTATTATTATTATCATTATTAAATCTATTTATTAAAATCAACTTTAAAATGAACTTGCTTTGTGGGGAAACCCCTTTAAGTAGCGGTAAACCTTAAAGATGCCATAACAAAGCCCAGAGAGAATATCCGTATATTCCACCTCTTCTTGCTATCCGCATACATAGGATTACCTTGTGATGGTATTTTCTGTGTTCGCTCCTGAAGGCCATATCATTCTGAGTCATTTATTGTCGCTGTGATGTTTTAGGTGGAATTTTGGAACTGGAAGGGGGAAGTGAGCAAACATGCGTACACAATAATGTCACACCACAGTATGCAGACTGACATCTCCTTCCTACAACAAGCCGTCATGTAAGTATCTAATGTGATGATGTAATATAATGCATATATAAGCCCATTGTGGCGCCATCCTCTGAATGGTTGGCACTTAGCGCACTTACTTAAATTTGTATTTTACATATAATAATTCAATAAATGCAATCGGTTGCAAAAGCTAAAACACACATTAGGGTTTGCTACTTTTATACAACCTCTGGGACTTTTCCTATTGCTATATTTTAAAGGGAATCTTTCACCAGGTTTTTGCTCCCCCATCTGAGAGCAGCATAATGTAGGAGTAGAGACCCTGATTCCAGCAATGTGTCACTTACTGAGCTGCTTGCTGTATTTTTGGTAAAATTACTATTTTATCTACTGCGGAACTACCAGTCCTCTGAATGCTGAGCTCTGTGTAACCCCACTCACATCACTGATTAGAAGCTTTCTGTGTACACTGTGCATAGGCAGAAAGTGATAAGGGCAGGATTATACACCAGTCCTCTGAATGCTGAGCTCAGTATAACCCTGCCTACCCCACTGATTGGCAACTTTCTGTGTACACTGGCATAGGCAGAAAGTGAAGAAAATGGGGTTATAAACCAGTCCTCTGAATGCTGAGCTGTATATAACCCTGCCCACCTCATTGATTGTCAGCGTTCTGTGCATAGGCAGAAAGTGAAGAAAGTGGGGTTATACACCAGTCCTCTGAATGCTGAGCTCTGTATAACCCCAGCCACATGACTGATTGGAGGTTTTCTGGGTATACTGTGCATAGGCAGAAAGTGATGAGGGCGGGATTATACACCAGTCCTCTGAACGCTGCGCTTTGTATGACTCCACCCACATCACTGATTGAAAGCTTTCGGTGTACACTGTGCATAGGCAGAAAGTGATGAGTGGGGTTATACATCAGTCCTCTGAATACAGAGCTCTGTATAACCCCGCCCATGCCACTGATTGGCAACTTTGTGTGTACCCTGTGCATAGTCAGAAACTGATGAGGGTGAGGTTATACACCAGTTCTCTGAATGCTGAGCTCTGTATAACCCATCCCACATCACTGATTGAAAGCTTTCTGTGTACACAGGACATAGGCAGAAAGTGATGAGGGCAGGGATATACAGAGGTTTACTAGTCCTCTAATGATAATCTGCTGCTGATTAAAACAGTGATATTATCAAAGCTACAACAAGCAGCCCAGTAAGTGACACATCGCTGGAATCAGGATCTCTGTCTCTACATTATGCTGCCCTCAGATTAGGTGGCAAAACCGTAGTGGTAGATTTCCTTTAAAATAGAATGTGTGTATGTATATATGTATATGTACAGTTAGGTCCAGAAATATTTGGACAGTGACACAAGTTTTGTTATTTTAGCTGTTTACAAAAACATGTTCAGAAATACAATTATATATATAATATGGGCTGAAAGTGCACACTCCCAGCTGCAATATGAGAGTTTTCACATCCAAATCGGAGAAAGGGTTTAGGAATCATAGCTCTGTAATGCATAGCCTCCTCTTTTTCAAGGGACCAAAAGTAATTGGATAAGGGACTCTAAGGGCTGCAATTAAGTCTGAAGGCGTCTCCCTCGTTAACCTGTAATCAATGAAGTAGTTAAAAGGTCTGGGGTTGATTACAGGTGTGTGGTTTTGCATTTGGAAGCTGTTGCTGTGACCAGACAGCATGCGGTCTAAGGAACTCTCAATTGAGGTGAAGCAGAACATCCTGAGGCTGAAAAAAAAGAAAAAATCCATCAGAGAGATAGCAGACATGCTTGGAGTAGCAAAATCAACAGTCGGGTACATTCTGAGAAAAAAGGAATTGACTGGTGAGCTTGGGAACTCAAAAAGGCCTGGGCGTCCACGGTGACAACAGTGGTGGATGATCGCCGCATACTTTCTTTGGTGAAGAAGAACCCGTTCACAACATCAACTGAAGTCCAGAACACTTTCAGTGAAGTAGGTGTATCTGTCTCTAAGTCAACAGTAAAGAGAAGACTCCATGAAAGTAAATACAAAGGGTTCACATCTAGATGCAAACCATTCATCAATTCCAAAAATAGACAGGCCAGAGTTAAATTTGCTGAAAAACACCTCATGAAGCCAGCTCAGTTCTGGAAAAGTATTCTATGGACAGATGAGACCAAGATCAACCTGTACCAGAATGATGGGAAGAAAAAAGTTTGGAGAAGAAAGGGAACGGCACATGATCCAAGGCACACCACATCCTCTGTAAAACATGGTGGAGGCAACGTGATGGCATGGGCATGCATGGCTTTCAATGGCACTGGGTCACTTGTGTTTATTGATGACATAACAGCAGACAAGAGTAGCCGGATGAATTCTGAAGTGTACCGGGATATACTTTCAGCCCAGATTCAGCCAAATGCCGCAAAGTTGATCGGACGGCGCTTCATAGTACAGATGGACAATGACCCCAAGCATACAGCCAAAGCTACCCAGGAGTTCATGAGTGCAAAAAAGTGGAACATTCTGCAATGGCCAAGTCAATCACCAGATCTTAACCCAATTGAGCATGCATTTCACTTGCTCAAATCCAGACTTAAGACGGAAAGACCCACAAACAAGCAAGACCTGAAGGCTGCGGCTGTAAAGGCCTGGCAAAGCATTAAGAAGGAGGAAACCCAGCGTTTGGTGATGTCCATGGGTTCCAGACTTAAGGCAGTGATTGCCTCCAAAGGATTCGCAACAAAATATTGAAAATAAAAATATTTTGTTTGGGTTTGGTTTATTTGTCCAATTACTTTTGACCTCCTAAAATGTGGAGTGTTTGTAAAGAAATGTGTACAATTCCTACAATTTCTATCAGATATTTTTGTTCAAACCTTCAAATTAAACGTTACAATCTGCACTTGAATTCTGTTGTAGAGGTTTCATTTCAAATCCAATGTGGTGGCATGCAGAGCCCAACTCGCGAAAATTGTGTCACTGTCCAAATATTTCTGGACCTAAAGGCCACTTTACACACAGAGATAAATCTGTGGCAGATCTGTGGTTGCAGTGAAATTGTGGACAATCAGTGCCAGGTTTGTGGCTGTGTACAAATGGAACAATATGTCCATGATTTCACTGCAACCACAGATCTGCCAAAGATTTATCTCTGTGTGTAAAGTGGCCTTAACTGTATGTGTGTGGTGTGTGTGTATGTATGTATATGTATGTATATGTGTGTGTGTGTGCGTGTATGTATATGTATGTATGTATGTATATGTGCGTGTGTGTGTGTGTGAGTGTGTATGTATGTATATGTATAAGTATGTATGTATATGTGTGTGTGTGTGTGTGTGTGTGTGTATGTGTATGTGTGTATATATATATATGTGTGTGTGTGTGTGTGTGTGTGTGTGTGTGTGTGTGTGTGTGTGTATGTATGTATATATATATATATATATATATATATATATATATATATATATATAATATGAAAGGGTGGTGCAGATGGGTGGAAGTAAATTACAGGCAGGTTGTATTGATGGATACATTAGGGGGGGATATGACTTTACGAAGCTGAAGCTCAGGCTGAGAAGTAGTCCCTTTCTAGGTGACACATTGGCTTGAGGCACACAGTAATTTCGGGAGAGCCGCTGATCACACAGGTACTTGACTGACTCTTGCTTTGAACCTTTATATTGTTGGAGAGTATATCTTGTCTCCGCTCCACAGATCTTGTGCGGAGCTTTTATTAAAGTCATTGAATGGCATCTAAAGCTGGTGAAAGGAAATGTCAGAGGCCATTGATTCACATGGTGCGGGATAACGGGCAGAGCGCTGGCACACTCATCTAATCCTCTTTAAGAGCAAGCTTGATACTTATTGATCTGTGAACCTGAAGGGCTCTCACCATCTCCCACTAAAGACTGGAGTTTTATTATTAGACCTCAAGATACTTTGTCTCTAGAATCTGAAATTACTATGATTAAAGAATAATCTAATGGGAAGAATCACTGGGAATGAGATGGTGCGTGGATGTATTTTATAATTATGAGCTGAAATGGATTTCTCACTTATGGGATTTTCTATAAAAAGGCCATTTTGGTCATTCTGTTAACCCCTTCTCGACCTATGACGTATATTTACGTTATAGGACATCTCCTTTGCTTTGATGCGGACTCACATGCTGATCAGATCAGCCAACATATGCCTCTAACAGGCACGGGTGGATCAGAGATCCGCCCGCGGCTATTCACCAGTTAAATCCCGCTGCCAATCTCTGACACTGGGACTTAACTCGTGCCAGCAGGGAGTGCGTCATTCCCTGCTCTCATCGGAGGCCGTGTAATGTGACCGTGGGGAGCCAATGGGTTGTCATGAAAGCCAGGGGTCAACTGATGTAGTCTGTGTCTGCCATTACGAACTTCCTGTGAACGCCGCCTTCGAGTGACATTCATAGGAGATTGTGATTTCTTATGTACAGAGCGGTGCTGATGCTGACTCACTCTGGTGCTGACTCACTCTGGTGCTGACTCACTTTGGTGCTGACTCACTTTGGTGCTGACTCTGATGCTGACTCACTCTGGTGCTGACTATGGTGCTGACTATGGTGCTAACTCACTTTGGTGCTGACTCTGATGCTGACTCACTCTGGTGCTGACTCACTCTGGTGCTGACTCACTCTGGTGCTGACTCACTTTGGTGCTGACTCACTTTGGTGCTGACTCTGATGCTGACTCACTCTGGTGCTGACTATGGTGCTGACTATGGTGCTAACTCACTTTGGTGCTGACTCTGATGCTGACTCACTCTGGTGCTGACTATGGTGCTGACTCTGGTGCTAACTCACTTTGCTGCTGACTCTGATGCTTACTCACTTTGCTGCTGACTCTGATGCTGACTCGCTTTGGTGCCGGCTCACTCTGGTGCTGACTCTGATTCTGATGCTGGTACTAGTGCTGACGTTGTCACTGGTGCTGATGATGCTGCTGATGCTGCTGCTGACACTAAGACCTCAGTTCCACTTACGTTCATTTTTCCATATGTTTTATTGGATTGCACTCGTCCGTACGAGTGCAATCCAATAAAACATATGGAAAAATGAATGGTATGATTTGAAACGAAATAAAAGACAAATGCTTCTAGAGCTATTTCAATGGAATAATAGGAAAGTTATGGCATTTGTAGGGGGAGGGAAGAAAAATAAAAAAAAACTGTCTGCGGCAGAAAGGGGTTCAAGAGAAATAAAGACTTTCAATTAATAAGGGAATTTCCATCACATGGTTTTAAGACGTGGAGAAATTCGTCAAAGGGAACGTCTCATCAGAAAATAGCCTATTGTTTACTTAAAGATATGTTTAAAATTATTTTTTATATTTTAAAGTTTTTATTGAAATGTTTGCTACTTTTATAATTCAAGTGTGGGGGAGATCACACATTGTGTAAAGAAAAAAAAAACATTAAAATTATGTGTAATAAGGACACAATTAAGAGTCCAGGAAAAATAGCGCTGAATGGGAGAAGTATAAGAACATTTATAGATTCTTGCATTGTAGATTGCAGAACTGTTTTGTCACTAGAAAAACATCTATAACAAAAAATAGTAAAGTGTTGCAATTTCAGAGTGATCGATGAGTCTTACAAAGTGTATACTAATGGTAAACTGCACTGACTTTATTTTCTCTCAAAAAGAAAATGGCAAGCGTTCAGCAAACACCACCAAGTGCAACCCCTGGACTACAGTTATCTGCTTGGACTTCTTAAGAACATTGAAGAGCAATGGGAACCAACCCTGTGTACAAGAGAACTGGTATCCTCTATAGATAAGCTGTGATCTGTCTATCCATCTATGTAGACCTATCCATCTGTGTCCATCTATGTCTGTCCATCTATGTAGATCTATCTATTTATCTATCTATGTAGACCTATCCATCTGTGTCCATCTATGTCTGTCTATCTATCTATCTATCTATCTATCTATCTATCTATGTATCTATCTATTTATCTATCTACGTAGATCTATCTATCCATCTGTCTCCATCTATGTCTGTCTATCTATCCCTCTATCTATGTAGATCTATCTATCTATCCATCTATGTAGATCTATCTATCTATCCATCCATCTATCCATCTATCTATCTATCCATCTATGTAGATCTATCTATCTATCCATCCATCTATCCATCTATCTATCTATCCATCTATCTATCCATCTATGTAGATCTATCCCTCTATCCATCTATGTAGATCTATCCCTCTATCTATCTATGTAGATCTATCTATCCATCTATGTAGATCTATCTATCTATCTATCTATCCCTCTATCTATCTATCTATGTAGATCTATCTATCCCTCTATCTATCTATCCCTCTATCTATCTATCTATGTAGATCTATCTATCCCTCTATCTATCGATCTACCTATAGATCCATCTATCCATCTATGCAGATCTATCTATTATCTATCAATGTAGATCTATCTGTCCATCCATCTATCAATCTATGTCTATCTTATCTATATCCATCTATCAATCTATGTCTATCTTATCTATATCCATCTATGTAGATCTATCTATTATCTATCACTATAGATAGATAACTAACAGATAGATATATCTATGCATCTATCCATCTATGTAGATCTATCTATTGTATAATAAAAATAAATCCTGTCCGCATGGTTTATTGTATATGGGTATCACAGAGGGGGTCTCTCTCAGGAACCCGCTTAGGCTGCTTTCACACATCAGTTTTTTGCCATCAGGCACAATCCGGCAAAAACATGAAAAAACGGATCCAGCATCTGTTGCCACTGGATCCGTTTTTTCCCCCATAGACTTTCATTAGCGCCGGATTGTGCCGGATGGCCTTGGGTTTCATCCGGTTTTTGCCGGATCTGGCAAAATTTACTTGTCCGGCGGCCGGATGAAACGTTGAAGTGAATGTTTTTGTGTCCGGCAAAAAAACGGATTGCGCCGGATCCAGATCCATACGGCGTGTTTATAAGGGAAGCCTATGAACGCAGGATCCGGTGTAATGCGGCAAAAAAACGGATACGGTTGCCGGATACGTTTTTTTGAACTGAGCATGCTCAGTATCACAACGGATCCACAACTGAAGGAGCTGATGGAAAAAACTCATGCAACTGATCCGTTTTTTCGCTGAATCGTGCCTGATGACAAAAAAATGGTGTGTGAAAGCAGCCTTAATAAGCCACAGCAGATCATTCTGAGCAGCTATCGTTCTGGTGGTCTCACATGCTTCTTTTATGATGTAATACCTTTTTTCTTCTTTCTTTGGTGTAAATGGTCTCTTCCAAACAGATTGTACGACATTCTCAGTAATAGAAATCTCTGGGTAGTGTCAAAAGGTTGTAAAAACTCTATATAATCTAGCTTTCCTTCACCTCGGACTAAAGTTAAAGGGGCTGTCTATTTTTGGGGACTTTTTTTGTTACCTGCATGCATGTACGTATTTCAAGCTAAAAATGATTTTTACAGTATGGTTTCATAAAAAAAAATTGCACTGTTTGCCTTCTATAGGTTTATGTTACACTGACTATTGCTGACTGCTTAATGAGTTAAAAGGGTTTACCCATGATCAAAGTTAATTTTAAAGTTGATTTTAATCAATAGATCTTGGAATAATAATAATTTCCCCAATTGGATGTGATTAAAAAAAATGTTCCTGTGCTGAGATAATCTTATATATGTGTCCCTGCTGTGTACTGTGTAATGGCCGTGTCTGACCGTACAGGGACATGGTCTGATCATACCACATCTCCTGGGCAGGGGAGGACGCAAGAGAGCACGGGATTGCAACTGAGTCTTTCTGAGTTTAAACATTTCCCTGGTTTGTTTGTTTTTTAAATATCTTACCCATAGAAGATATCTTTATTACTTCCTCCCCTGCCCAGGAGCTGTGGTATGATCAGACCATGTCCCTGTACAGTCAGACACGGCCATTACACAGTACACAGCAGGGACACTTATATAAGATTATCTCAGCACAGGGACAATTTTTTAAAACACGTCCAATGGTGGAAACTATTATTATTCCAAGATCTATTGTTAAAATTAACTTTTTCCATTTGTGGGAAAACCCCTTTAACTGACAATCCATCAATCAGTTTGCAATGCAGTCTGAGAGTGATTTTGCATCTCTTTTCTTATTTAGCTCATCTCAGTTAACTTATGAGTACATACAGGGAACCAAAGAGCCTGTATAAGCTAAACTGTGCAAAATTTGTAATGAATCACAATCGCAAAACTCATTTTTAGCCCAAAATACATGCACTTAAGTAAAAAATAAAACAATGTTGACAACGGTGGCCACTAGTGATACTCTTAACTAGTGATGAGCGCGCACTACCATGCTCAGGTACTCGTAACTAGTGATGAGCGGGCACTACCATGCTCGGGTACTCGGTACTCGTAACTAGTGATGAGCGGGCACTACCATGCTCGGGTGCTCAGTACTCGTAACTAGTGATGACTGAGCACTACCATGCTTGGGTGCTCAGTACTCGTAACTAGTGATGAGCGGGCACTACCATGCTCAGGTGCTCGGTACTCGTAACTAGTGATGAGCGGGCACTACAATGCTCGGGTGCTCCGTACTCGTAACTAGTGATGAGTGGGCACTACCATGCTCTGGTGCTCAGTATTCGTAACTAGTGATGAGCGGGCACTACCATGCTCTGGTGCTCCGTATTCGTAACTAGTGATTAGTGGGCACTACCATGCTCAGGTACTCGGTACTCGTAACTAGTGATGAGCGAGCACTACCATGCTCAGGTGCTCTGTACTCGTATCTAGTGATGAGCGAGCACTACCATGCTCGGGTGCTTGGTACTCGTGACTAGTGATGAGCGGGCACTACCATGCTCGGGTGCTCAGTACTCGTAACTAGTGATGAGCGGGCACTACCATGCTCAGGTGCTCGGTACTCGTAACTAGTGATGAGCGGGCACTACAATGCTCGGGTGCTCCGTACTCGTAACTAGTGATGAGCGGACACTACCATGCTCTGGTGCTCAGTATTCGTAACTAGTGATTAGTGGGCACTACCATGCTCAGGTGCTCTGTATTCGTAACTAGTGATTAGTGGGCACTACCATGCTCAGGTACTCGGTACTCGTAACTAGTGATGAGCGGACACTACAATGCTCGGGTGCTCCGTACTCGTAACTAGTGATGAGCGAACACTACAATGCTTGGGTGCTCGGTACTCATATCTAGTGATGAGCGAGCACTACCATGCTCAGGTGCTCAGTACTCGTATCTAGTGATGAGCGGACACTACCATGCTCTGGTGCTCAGTACTCGTATCTAGTGATGAGCGAGCACTACCATGCTCGGGTGCTTGGTACTCGTGACTAGTGATGAGCGGGCACTACCATGCTCGGGTGCTCGGTACTCGTAACAAACAGTTGGATGCTCGGATAGGCTTAACTTGAGTACCCGTGTATAATGAAACTCAATGGAGAACTTGAGCATTTTTTCAGGAAATATCCTGGAAAAATGCTCAAGTTCTCCATTGACTACCATTATACTCAGGTAGTCAAGTTAAGCCCATCTGAGAATCCAACTGTTCGTTATGAGTACCAAGCTCCCGAGCATGGTAGTGCCCGCTCATCACTAGTTACAAGTACCGAGCACCTGAGCATGGTAGTGCCCGCTCATCACTAGTTACGAGTACCGAGCACCTGAGCATGGTAGTGCCCGCTCATCACTAGTTACGAGTACCGAGCACCCGAGCATGGTAGTGCCCACTCATCACTAGTTACGAGTACTGAGCACTCGAGCATGGTAGTGCCCGCTCATCACTAGTTACGAGTACTGAGCACTCGAGCATGGTAGTGCCCGCTCATCACTAGTTACGAGTACCGAGCACTCGAGCATGGTAGTGCCCGCTCATCACTAGTTACGAGTACTGAGCACTCGAGCATAGTAGTGCCCGCTCATCACTAGTTACGAGTACTGAGCACCCGAGCATGGTAGTGCCCGCTCATCACTAGTTACGAGTACTGAGCACTCGAGCATGGTAGTGCCCGCTCATCACTAGTTACGAGTACTGAGCACCTGAGCATGGTAGTGCCCGCTCATTATTCTTCTTATTATTATTATTTATAGCGCCATTTATTCCATGGCGCTTTACAGTGAAAGGGGGTATACATGCAACAATCATCACTAGTTACGAGTACCGAGCACCCAAGCATGGTAGTGCTCACTCATCACTAGTTACGGGTACTGAGCACCCAAGCATGGTAGTGCTCATTCATCACTAGTTATGAGTACTGAGCACCCGAGCATGGTAGTGCCCGCTCATCACTAGTTACGAGTACTGAGCACCCGAGCATGGTAGTGCCCGCTCATCACTAGTTACAAGTACTGAGCACCTGAGCATGGTAGTGCCCGCTCATCACTAGTTACGAGTACCGAGCACCCGAGCATGGTAGTGCCCACTCATCACTAGTTACGAGTAGTGAGCACTCGAGCATGGTAGTGCCCGCTCATCACTAGTTACGAGTACTGAGCACTCGAGCATGGTAGTGCCCGCTCATCACTAGTTACGAGTACCGAGCACTCGAGCATGGTAGTGCCCGCTCATCACTAGTTACGAGTACTGAGCACTCGAGCATAGTAGTGCCCGCTCATCACTAGTTACGAGTACTGAGCACCCGAGCATGGTAGTGCCCGCTCATCACTAGTTACGAGTACTGAGCACTCGAGCATGGTAGTGCCCGCTCATCACTAGTTACGAGTACTGAGCACCTGAGCATGGTAGTGCCCGCTCATTATTCTTCTTATTATTATTATTTATAGCGCCATTTATTCCATGGCGCTTTACAGTGAAAGGGGGTATACATGCAACAATCATCACTAGTTACGAGTACCGAGCACCCAAGCATGGTAGTGCTCACTCATCACTAGTTACGGGTACTGAGCACCCAAGCACGGTAGTGCCCGCTCATCACTAGTTACGAGTACCGAGCACCCAAGCATGGTAGTGCTCATTCATCACTAGTTATGAGTACTGAGCACCCGAGCATGGTAGTGCCCGCTCATCACTAGTTACGAGTACTGAGCACCCGAGCATGGTAGTGCCCGCTCATCACTAGTTACAAGTACTGAGCACCTGAGCATGGTAGTGCCCGCTCATCACTAGTTACGAGTACTGAGCATTTGGGCATTGTAGTGCTCGTTCATTACTAGTGGCCACCCCTGTTGCAGTGTATATTATATCTTACAAAGTCAAAGTGGCTTGTTGGTGCCATCCCTTGCAGCCAGCACTTTCTTCAGACGTCTACCCCCACCCCCTATACATGCATTATCACATGGAGGGTTACAGTGGTCAAATGGCCTTGAAACTCCTATAAAGGACCTTGAAAACCATCCTTACCCATTTTGGCTATGATATCATATCTATATAGGGCACATCAGCAGTATTGGCTAGAGACAACACCAGAGAGTTCTGCATCCAAGATCGGCCCAGAAGCACAAATTTGATTTGTGACTCGTTTGGAAGTTCACAGCCAAATCACACATGATTCAGAAGCATCACGTATTTGGTACACAGTCATATGGAGCATGACTGGAATCTTTATGTATCGATTTATTCCCTGCTGGGTCTACATTTTTTACTATTAGTTTGTTTTTCCTGCTTCTCGCAACTATTTGGCCAGAAAAAGAACAATTGGATCTGGATGGGAAAAACAGCAGAATGGATTTTACTTTATTATATATCATTTTTAGACTTTTCTCCGTTTTAATAAATACGACTTATCGAAGGCAGAAATAGAAAAGCAGAACAGAAAAGACAGACATAATTAGAGAATTGGAAGACGGAACAGTCAGCATTATAAATCAGTTATACCTTATTCACCAATTGTGATTCTTCACTCAATCTTCAAGTTTTTGGTTTAATTCTTCGTTCAGAATTCTGGCTTTTTTGTCCGTGTTTCATCAGTGTTTTTTTATGGAGAGAACATATACCCATTGTAGCCTATGGAGCTTTTCACTTGTCCATGCTTGCTCATCATGGGTCCGTAGAACAAAAAATCAGAATCATGTCCATTTTTCACCGATAAAATTCACCATAAAAGTTTATGGATCTGTGAAAAATAACATTTTTGCATGTACATGCTAAAAACGGACTTCATAATAAGGCCTAAAGGCGATGAAAAGAGGAAATAGGAACAGAATTAGACCTGTACCTGATGGAATATGTGTGGCCAATATTAACCTGATTAATTACCAAAGGCATCAGAAAAAAGGAAAGGGAAAAGGGGAAGATATCAGCTCATCAGTCCATAATCATATAACTAGATTCATGATATGATTCACGGAAGCAGAAAAAGGGGAAGAATCAATCCAGCATCGAACATCTAAAAAAAATTTTTGGGAAAAAACCTAAAAATACAAAAGGGAAATATATATATTATTATATATATTTATATTTTTTTATATATATATTTATAATTATATACATATATAAATTGAAATTTGAAATAAGTGTAATATTTATAATATATATAAATATAAATTAAATATATATGCATTGTATATATACACTATACAGCGCATATACTGTGTGTGTGTGTGTGTGTGTATATATATATATATATATATATATATATATATATATATATATATATATATATATATATACTGTATATACACTGAAAACCTTGCACATTTTAGATGGCCATGTCCTTAGTCATAGATGACATGGCTGTCTACGATGCATAAGGTTTTCATTAAATTGTTTTTTTATTTTTATGGTTTTTCAATTAACTTATATATATATAGTTTTGGGGGTTTTTTTGGTGAGTGCCGGATTACTCCCTTTTTTTTTCTCTGATTATTGATTATTTACCAGTATGTATGTAGTTAGCTGGATATGACATAGAATACATCCCAACTTTTCAGAGCTGTTAGCAGGCTTTAAACGACCGCCAGAAAGAAAACACTGTGTATTGTACAGTGGAAATGTTTCCGTAGTGTTCTCACATGGTATGATACCCATTTTTTTAGCACCCATACACTATGATGCCTCCAAATATGCACCCCTACATAGAATGAAGTCCCTACAGCACCTTCACCCCACATATGATACACCGAATGCCTTCAATATGATACCCCACAGTAACCCACCATGATGTTGTGCCTCATAGTGCCCCCACACATTATTATGCATTCCCCCACGTAGAATGATGCCCTTTACACTGATCCATGCGGCAACACCATGGTGCACCCACTCTCCACTCAGAACAGTGCGTTCTTTGATCGATAGATAGATTAGATAGGAGAGAGAAGCTGTATTTGGACAGTTAACACAGGCCAGCTGATGCCAGGTATTTATTTTTTATATAGGAAAGAGATAACCTTTATACACCCTCATCTATTATTTTGCCTTGTTAACAATGTATATACAGTATTCTACCAGTTTTTATTCATTGTTCTGTGTGTGTCCATTTACTGAAGGAGGCGAATTTAGCAGAAAGCTTCACCCTTTTCACCGAATATTGTCTCTTACTGCTGAAGAAACTAAGAGACAACTTCCCCGTGCTGAACACAACCGTTATCGGCCGCCTAGAATTCATGTTAAGGTAATGGACTCCTATATGAGTCACATCGCTGGCCCGATCTTCTATTTATCCTTACTAACTATTTAGGGGGTGGTCATGTGTTTGACACAGGTGCCTCAACCAGATCCAGAACATGCAAGCCTTCAAGACGGTGTGCCCTTTTCACAATGAACTGCATCTGGAGATTGCCACAGTGTTAAAGGTATATTTTATCTCAACACGAAGGCTATAAAATGCCCAAGCAGCCATGTTTAGTGAGCAAATATTTTTATTTCATGGCGGAACAAGTGGTAATGGAGGCCTCTTAGGCCACTACCAATTCTTCCCTCAGGAAAGGGATAAAACCCTACACGGTTCCTCGTTCTTTCCATGCCTTGAGACGTGGAAAAGTTCCTAGTTGTATTCGGTCCTCGAATAGCTGGCTGACCACTAACGTGGCAGCCATTGAAAGAGTTGCCTCAGAATTACGTGCTGTTGAGTATTTCTTAAGACATGGGGGAGAACAACCGATCCCTGGGATCTTTGACAAGAGAGCTAAAGAGGGATCAAGTGATCCCAGGATTAAGTCCCCTATGTGGATCACTATGCAAAATACATGTCCTCACATAGGCCCATAAACTGAAAAATATAAAAGTTTTGGGTCTCGGAAAAACTTTTTTTTTTTTTTCTTCAAAGTTTTGCATTTTTTGAACTACCAGAAAATTAAACCAAACCTTCTAAGTAATAAGTTTGGTATCCTCATAATCGTACAGATTAGCAATGATATTATCTCGTTTTTACCATACAGTGAACGCCGTAAAAACTAAACTCCAAAAACAACGGCTCAATTATGATTTTTTTTGCAGTATTTTACCCTACTTGTAGTTTTTTCTCCCCACTTTTCATTACATTATGTGGTAACATGAATGGTGTCATTCATAACCAGTCCCAGAAAAAAAACAAGCTCTTACGTGCCTATGTCGATGAAAAAAAAACAAAACAAAAACCTATGGCTACTGTAAGGCCGCTTTCAAACTGCGTTCTGCCCCACGTTGACTGGTCCCGTCGGGGCTTCCATCCGAACCCCCCGCAAAACGGGTTTCAGATGCATGCGCTGATAGGGCAGGGGTCTGTTGTGCACCATTTTCGGCGGTATACGCTTTCTGGAGGCGGACACCCAGACACAGTCTACTATGTGTGGGTGTCCGCATGCAAAAAGCGTATACACCCGCAAATGGTCCACGATAAAGCACACGGTGATTCAGTCTGCACTATTCTAGTCAAAGGCCCCATCGTAAACCCATTTTACAGGGAGTTCGGATGGAAGCCCCGATGGGACCAGTGAACGTAGGTCATAACACAGTGTAAAAGTGGCCTAAGGGGTGAAAGAAGCAAAAGTGCCAAAAATGTAACTCAGCCGGTCGTGAAGTGGTTAAAAAGATTGCCCAATATGTCTCTTTCCCCTCCCCTAACCCCCATCTAATATCATAAACAAAGCCATGATGGTGCATGTGGGTGGAAGTTGCTGAGACAACTGTCCGATCTTGTCTTCATAGGACTTCTTTTTAATTAGACAAGACCAGCTGGGCATCAAATGGTTGCCATGGCAACTGTTCTTCCCGGGGCACCGCAGGATCTCTCCACAACCTCTTTAAGTCCCAGCAAACCCCTTTAAAATTGTGCGTTAGTTGTCATTTAGATTTTCTATTGTCCTAGACGCTTGTATAGTAGGACTCTAGGTTCCGAGACCCAAAGAGGCAGCCATATTGGATTTCGCACACACTTAATTAGAAAAACTATAAATGAGTTTTTAACAACTTATTGAAAGAAAAGAATATGTGTAGGTGATGTCTTTTTATTATATAATGTAATAGGGGAAGATTTATCCAGAGTAAATAAAGTTTCCCTAAGCAACCAATCAGATGGCTTCTTTCATTCTCTAAAAGGTCTCTAAACAATGAAAGCTGGGCTCTGATTGGTTGCCATGGGCACCTGCTCTGCTTTTCCTTAGCACCGGTTTTGATAAATGTCCCCCATTGCACATTTATATATACATGCTCAATTCACGGCTAGGCACAGTGACATTTCGAGGTGCTCCTCCTAAGTGATTCGATATAAACCATAAACAAGAGGAGATGATTTTAGTTTCAGTGGCAGAGATGCTAAAATCTTACGCAGCCGAGTGCTCGGAGGTCCCGGCTTTTATCAAATAACACTTTATTGAAATTCCGCTTCGCGATGTGAAGATTAAGGTTGAGAGGAATCGTTTTACTCAGTCATTTACTTCAATTTCTATCTTTCAGAAAGGAACATTGGAGTGGTACGAAAAGACATATACGTCTTATAAACCCGAAGAAAAGGTGCGATACTCCATCTTCAGGGACAGGCCTTGCATATTCATTTAGCACGGCCATATTTTAATGCATAAGTTATTACTGGCTGTAGAGAGATCATTTTTTCTGTACAGGAAGAAAAATCTAGGAAAAATGTATCCTATAAACAACATGGGGGGGGCGTTGCAGTAGTGGGTGCTGAAGAAGGGGGCCCAAGGCCTGCTACTTAAAAATGCACTAATATACATGTGTATATACAGAATTATGCGCATATGTTTATATGTGTGTATATATATCGTATATATATATATAAATATCCATATACATCCATATGCAGAACTTTAATCCAAATTCATATCAGAGGGTACAAGTGGTGGGGGGAGGGGGGGGGCGAGGACTAAACAGCCGGACGATGGCGAGCCATTTCGCACCTTTGTGCTTCCATGGGTCTATATATATATATATATATGTATGTATATACATATATGTGTGTATATATATATATATATATATATATATATTGTGAGATAGTGGAGCCATTCATATGTGACGGACGGTATGTATCTCCCAGAATGCGTACAGAAACATATTCGAGCCCTACATAGTGGTCAGTCCGCTATCTCCAGTCCGGGTTGTGCAGGTGGCTCATGGCCACAACTCTCATTTAAAAGGTCTCTGTAAAGGCCTGGGTGGGGCAGAGTCTGCTTTGTAAGCTGCAGAGCAGGAAGCTGAGGAGATTTCAGGCCTGTGTGGAGCGATAACACAGGTCTGTGGGCCCACCTTGAATAGCACGGCGAGGTATAGTAAGACCGTCTTCTACGGCAACCGGTACCTGTGTGACAGGGTATCATATGGACTGTGTATAGCCTGGCTGTGTCCCGGAGGACTTTTACCTGTGCAGCGACGGCAATAAAGCTGTTTTGATCGGACTTTTTGGGTCACTGCCTCTTTGTCGCCCTGGGGGACCCCCACCCCGCTACAATATATATATATATATATATATGTATGCATATATATATATATATGTGTACATATATATATATATATATATATATATATATACATGTGTGTGTATACAGTTAGGTCCAGAAATATTTGGACAGTGACACAATGTTCGCGAGTTAGACTCTGCATGCCACCACATTGGATTTGAAATGAAACCTCTACAACAGAATTCAAGTGCAGATTGTAACGTTTAATTTGAAGGTTTGAACAAAAATATCTGATAGAAATTGTAGGAATTGTACACATTTCTTTACAAACACTCCACATTTTAGGAGGTCAAAAGTAATTGGACAAATAAACCAAACCCAAACAAAATATTTTTATTTTCAATATTTTGTTGCGAATCCTTTGGAGGCAATCACTGCCTTAAGTCTGGAACCCATGGACATCACCAAACGCTGGGTTTCCTCCTTCTAAATGCTTTGCCAGGCCTTGACGCATCTATAAGGGATAAGCAGGTTATCCTGTAAAACACACCCCCCGTACCATATCTACCTAAATGAAGACGAGAACCACGACTTTATTGCAGGAATGGCCACAGTTTTATTTTACCGTATATATGTATACCAAACTTGTGGCCCAACATGCCACTCAATTGTTAAACTTAACCTTATACATATATACCCGTATAACCAGAAACACCGATAGATCCGTCCGAGAGGCAAACCATCATTCCTAACCCC
The DNA here is from genome assembly GCF_048569485.1 of Anomaloglossus baeobatrachus. Lineage (NCBI taxonomy): Eukaryota > Metazoa > Chordata > Amphibia > Anura > Aromobatidae > Anomaloglossus > Anomaloglossus baeobatrachus. The sequence goes on along the minus strand of NC_134359.1, from coordinate 260,497,535 downwards.
CCGGCCGTAACCTCCAAACCGGCCCAGAGGACCACCTCGGCCGTGACCACCCGGCCCGAGGTGAGGGGTAACAACGTTCCATCGTTAATTACCCCTACCCAGAACCTGCGGGACCTCCGCCCACAAGTTCCCATCCACTCCGAAGCCACTCCCCTTGAGCGACTTCGTACCAACAAGCCGACTGTCGGTACTCCCAACCTCTCAGACGGACCTATCACCCCGCTGTGACAACAATAAATTAGCAACTCAACCTTGTATTCTCCTTTATTCCTCTTTTTTTTTTTTTTTTTTAAAGTTCTTTTTTTTTTTTTTTTTTTTTTTTTGAAAAACCATCACCTTTTCACCTTTTTATTTTTTTTTTTTTTTTTTTGAACATATACATATAATTATATATCAGGGCGGGCGGGTGGGACACAAAGATCAATCGACGAAAGGGGAGGTAAACAGCACACCCCCCTCTCTTATACCTCTCCCAACACCCCACCCCTTCCTTGCTCCCCCCCAATCCCCTTACAGCTCCCTACTACCAATCCTGTACTCACACACATCCCCCATCCCATGCAAACCTATTAACCCTTTCCTAACCTTGCACCCTCCCGATCGTCATGGGGTCCATTCACCCCTATGGGGCTCACTGCCCTTCTTGACGCATCTATAAGGGATAAGCAGGTTATCCTGTAAAACACACCCCCCGTACCATATCTACCTAAATGAAGACGAGAACCACGACTTTATTGCAGGAATGGCCACAGTTTTATTTTACCGTATATATGTATACCAAACTTGTGGCCCAACATGCCACTCAATTGTTAAACTTAACCTTATACATATATACCCGTATAACCAGAAACACCGATAGATCCGTCCGAGAGGCAAACCATCATTCCTAACCCCCCGGCCGTAACCTCCAAACCGGCCCAGAGGACCACCTCGGCCGTGACCACCCGGCCCGAGGTGAGGGGTAACAACGTTCCATCGTTAATTACCCCTACCCAGAACCTGCGGGACCTCCGCCCACAAGTTCCCATCCACTCCGAAGCCACTCCCCTTGAGCGACTTCGTACCAACAAGCCGACTGTCGGTACTCCCAACCTCTCAGACGGATCTATCACCCCGCCACAGGCCGGCCAAGTGACACCCTTACTTGGCCCGGGCCCCCCACACCCCCAGTGCTTGCTCTAGGCCATCCCTCAAACCCAACATCCATAAATCCAGACCCACATCAGTCAGGTGAACCCCATCTCTCCTTAGATACTGCTCCGTGGACTCCTCCAATTCTCTATGCCGCACCACCAACCCACCATTTCTCGCCACAAACCTGCCAATAGCCCGGTTCAGCTTGCTCCGAGCCCTATTAATACGGTCCACCGACCTCCCAAAACGCCACTGCGTCCGAGCTATAATGTCCGACCAAACGATAACTATGCCCGGGAAAGCCCTCCACAAATGTAACAGGTCCAGCTTTATATCCCTTTTCAATTCCCTCGCCGACCTTACTCCCAAATCGTTCCCTCCCACATGCAAAATTAACACATCAGGGACACGATCCATACGGCTATAATAAGCCACCTCAGGGCGCACCCTACCCCAGGTCATGCCCCGAATTCCGAGCCACTTTACTCGAGCTTCCGACACCGACACTCCGAGCTGCCGACCGTCACGCCGCACATCCGCCCGCAACGCTCCCCAATACACATAGGAGTGCCCGAGGATCCACACAAGGCATGGACCTATAAAATACAAAGACCACGAATAAAAACAGCAACAGCACAAGAAATTGCCCACAAACCGGCATCTAACACCAACCTTGAATCCCCCACCCCTGACCATCACCTGACCAAGTGAGGCCTAATGTACAAACGGAACCTGGAAGACTCCCACCTCCCAATCCGCCGGATACAATCCTCACTCAAGCCCCACCTGGCGGCCTCCGTTGCCGCCCCAATCCGGAAGGAGTGAGACCCGTACTCACGTGGCTCCTCCCCCACCCTTGCTAGAGCCATCTTCAGCACCGCATTGAATTGATACCGCGACAAAGCCAATCCGTCCGTATGTCTAAGAAAAACACCAGGGTAACCGCCGCGCACCTTTAAAAACTCTGACACATGTAACACTGGGCACAACTGGTGCCCCGGTAAAGCGTACAACACTACTAAGCGCCCCCGGCCCCTCTGATCCGTCTTAGAAAAACGAAGCCGACATTCCACTCTATCCTCCCCCAGCATCACATCACCCAACAGCAAACCACCCATCGCTTGCTTAGTCGGGCTGACCAATTCGCCAATACGAAAGGCCCCAAAAAACGCCAGTACAAAAGCTACCGAGAACAACACCCGCTCATAAGGAGACGAACACAACTCCCCTAAACACCCCACCAAACGCACCAACAATGGCAATGACACCGGCCGCCTACAGTCACGCGACTGAGCCCCTTTTCGAAAACCCTTCATCGCCTGTCGCACCAGAAAATCCTTAGTCGCGTCCCGAACCCCTTGCATCTGGAACAAAAAGGCCAACGCCGCCAACTTGCAACCAATCACCGAAACAGACCTGCCTTCCGAAAAATCCCCACTTATTAACATCAGTACCCCCAACACTCGACCCTGGTAACCCGACTCCATGAACTCCCTACTTTCCAACTTTGCCCATTCCTGCCACACCGCCTGATATCGGCACCAAGTAGCCTCAGACACCGATCTCCGAATTCCCTCAAAAGCTACACCGATGCCAGGTCCCACAGCCAGTTCGGGCAAGGTTCCCCCTCCGCGTCCGCTTCCGGCACCAGCTTCCTGAACCTGCAAAACTGAAACCGTGATAGCGCATCAGCCACCTCGTTGCGAATCCCAGGCACATGCCGAGCCACCACGCAAATGTTTAACTCCAAACAACGCAACACTAGATGCCTTAAATACCCCACAACCGGCGGGGATTTTGCCGACAGTGCCTTGATGGAATGCACCACCGCCATGTTGTCACAATGCATGCAAACCCTTCTTCCAGCAAAAACAGGGCCCCACAACTCCACCGCCACAATAATGGGAAACAATTCCAACAGCGCCAAATTCCTCACCAAACCTGCTTCCACCCACCGCCGCGGCCACTTTCCCACGCACCAGCGCGTTTGAAAAATTGCTCCAAAACCTGTCGCCCCAGCCGCATCCGTGTACAATTCCAGCTGGCTATTGGACACCGCCTCGCTCATCCAAAGGGTCCGACCGTTGTACCGGTCCAAGAACTCCTCCCACACCAACAAATCCCCTTTCATCATTTTTGTCACTCTGACAAAGTGATTTGGAGCTTTTACCCCTGCGGTTGCGCTCGCCAGTCTCCTATTAAATATCCGCCCCATCGGCATAATGCGACAAGCGAAATTCAATTTTCCGAGCACTGACTGCAACTCGCGCAACCGCACCTTCTTGGCCTGAGACAAAAACCGCACCGACGCCTTCAAATCCAACAGCTTTCCCTCCGGCAACCGGCATTCCATTGCCAGTGTATCAATTTCGATACCTAAGAAACATAATACCGTCACCGGCCCTTCTGTTTTGTCTTTTGCCAACGGAATACCCAGGCTCCGCGCGATCCGCTCTAACGTAAACAACAACAAGGAGCAAACCGAAGAGCCCGCCGGACCCACGCAAAAGAAGTCATCCAAATAGTGAATCACTGAATGGACTCCTGCCACCTCCTTGACTACCCATTCCACAAACGTACTGAATGCCTCAAAATAAGCACACGAAATGGAACAGCCAATCGGAAGGCAACGATCCACATAGTATTCACCATCCCACATACACCCTAAGAGATGAAAGCTCTCTGGATGCACCGGGAGTAAACAAAAAGCTGCTTCCACATCCGCCTTTGCCATCAGGGCCCCCCGCCCCGCTACCCTTACCAGCTCCAAGGCCCTATCGAACGATACATAACATACCGCCGACAATTCCGGTGATATCCCATCATTCACCGACAATCCCGCCGGATAAGATAAATGATGAATGAGCCGAAATTTGTTCGGCTCCTTCTTAGGTACCACCCCAAGGGGGGAAATCTGTAAATTAGAGAATGGCGGGTCCTGGAATGGGCCCGCCATCCTCCCCAACTCCACCTCCTTCTGCAGCTTTTCCTTCACCACCGCCGGATGTTCTTTTGCGGACCGCAAGTTTCCCGGGCGAAACACCGGCGCCTCAGATTCAAACGGAATCCGAAAGCCCTCTGTAAAACCACGTTCCAACAACTCCGCCGCCCGCACATCCGGGTATCTACTTAAATAGGGAAGCATCGCCTCTACCCTCATTGGCGTCCTCCCTTTTTCCAGACCCCTCCCCCGCCTTTCCTTTGCCTTTCTTGAAGCACCTGGCCAGAGGGTGGGACCCTCCACATCCGGAACACTCGTGTCTGAACCGACAAGAGGCCCCGAACTTACACTGTCCCTCGTTATACTGCCAACAAGCTCCCTTTTTCTGTCCAGCCGAGGACCCGCCACTCGCACCCGGGCTCCCGGCACCCCCTCGAAAGGGCTGAGCCGGCGCCGTCATTAACCGCATCCACAAAGAAATATCCTTGTGGCCCCACTGGACTCCCGGCCGCAGAGCCTTCCGCTGCCGGAACTGCTCATCATATCTCAACCACCCCAAACCGCCGTATACTCTATACGCTTCCCCTATCGCGTCCATATATCCAAATAGGGCGGAACAATGCTCCGGCTCCTTTTCCCCGATCACACTGGCTAAGATAGCAAAGGCCTGCAACCAATTGGTAAACGTCCTCGGGATCAACCTATACCGCCGTTTTTCCTCATCCTCCTTCTCCTTTTTTGTATCACTAGGTTTCACCTTATCCAAATTAAACTTTTCCAAGGGAAGCAGGGAAAAAATTTCCACATACTCCCCCTTCCAAATCTTTTCCCTCACCTCCTTTTTCAAATGAACCCCTAACTGCCCTTCAAAGCACACATAAATTTCACTCCGTGCCCTATCATCCAAACGCACTACCTCATCCTCCTTTTCTTTTTCCTTTTCCGCCTCCTTACTCGCACCCACGGAAGCCGCCCCACCAGCCTCCTGTCCCGTACCTGCCGCCGAGGTCGTGTCCCCCGCAGCAACATCGCGCACCGGCGCTTCTGTCCGCACCACCTCCGTGGGGCCCACCCACGCCCCCACCGGAGCCCCAGGCCCAGTCCGACTACCCCGTTCCGCAGACAACCCCTGCAACACCCCCAAAAGCTGCCCCCAAAACTCTGGACCCGGTAAACCAGACTGCCCGACCGCACTCGCCCCCAGCGCAACGCGTCCCGCGACGGAACCCCCGCCCTCGCCCGCGCTACCCACAGCATGTAACATTTCTGTTGTCTGCTCACCAGGCTGCCGTTGAGCCGACGCCGGAACAGCCGTGCCACGATCTTCCAGCTGCCGCTCCGTCCGACCTGCCGCTGCTCCTTCTTCCTCGCTGGAGTCTGATGCGCTGCCGAAATCCTCAGGGGGGACCAGCGAGGGGACAGCCCGCACCTGGCGGCCGTCGACCCCCACGGTCACCGCACCCCGCTCGTCCGGGCGACTCCTGCTTGACCTCTTCCTTTTCTCCCGCCGTGGCGCCCTGCCGCCGTCTCTTCCCGCTGTAATCGTGATATCCTGCTGCACCGCCCCTTCTCCTGTCGTCCTCAGTGGGCTCCCTCCCGACTGCCGGAAGGCCGTGCCGAGCTTGCTCCTCGCCGGGACCCACCCCCAGCACGCTCCTCGCCGGGGGGGACCGTGACTACCGATCTCCTCTGTGCCTGCGGGCCACCGTACCCCTCCTCCGATCTCCTGACCTCGCCGCTCACATCCGCTCCCGTCCCCCGTCCTGTTGCTCTCCCCTGCGGCCTGCAGGGAGTCTCCTCCGGCAATCCGGCACGCCGAGCGCCACCCCCAGCCGGCACATCACTGGGGGCTGCCGTCATCCATGCTCCGGTCTGGTGCTGCGCAGGCCGCGGACCGGAAGTGGGCCTCGCAGATGCTCCGCCCACCCCCGACCCCACGGGATCTCCGTCGCGGATTCCTCCCGGTGGCCGGCTGCTCCCCTAGGTTAGTTGGAGGGCTCCGCCGCTGCTCCGGAGGGTCCCCGCAGGGGCTCCTTGATCTGATTCTCCCCCTCCAGCTGGGGGAGTAGCGCTCCGGCGGTCGCGCCCGCCGAGCACGTAGCCACGGCCCGGGCGCTGGAACAGCAGGCGGCGCCGCTCCAGCCCCACAGACCGCTGCCAGCTGCTGCCTCAGGGCATCCACTCCCATGACCTCGGATGCCCCCCGCACCATCTCCAGGAGTTCAGCAAGGGCAGCCATGGCAGGAAGCAGCAGCAGCACTACGTCCTGGGACACAAAGATCAATCGACGAAAGGGGAGGTAAACAGCACACCCCCCTCTCTTATACCTCTCCCAACACCCCACCCCTTCCTTGCTCCCCCCCAATCCCCTTACAGCTCCCTACTACCAATCCTGTACTCACACACATCCCCCATCCCATGCAAACCTATTAACCCTTTCCTAACCTTGCACCCTCCCGATCGTCATGGGGTCCATTCACCCCTATGGGGCTCACTGCCCTTCTTTACAGCCGCAGCCTTCAGGTCTTGCTTGTTTGTGGGTCTTTCCGTCTTAAGTCTGGATTTGAGCAAGTGAAATGCATACTCAATTGGGTTAAGATCTGGTGATTGACTTGGCCATTGCAGAATGTTCCACTTTTTTGCACTCATGAACTCCTGGATAGCTTTGGCTGTATGCTTGGGGTCATTGTCCATCTGTACTATGTAGCGCCGTCCGATCAACTTTGCGGCATTTGGCTGAATCTGGGCTGAAAGTATATCCCGGTACACTTCAGAATTCATCCGGCTACTCTTGTCTGCTGTTATGTCATCAATAAACACAAGTGACCCAGTGCCATTGAAAGCCATGCATGCCCATGCCATCACGTTGCCTCCACCATGTTTTACAGAGGATGTGGTGTGCCTTGGATCATGTGCCGTTCCCTTTCTTCTCCAAACTTTTTTCTTCCCATCATTCTGGTACAGGTTGATCTTTGTCTCATCTGTCCATAGAATACTTTTCCAGAACTGAGCTGGCTTCATGAGGTGTTTTTCAGCAAATTTAACTCTGGCCTGTCTATTTTTGGAATTGATGAATGGTTTGCATCTAGATGTGAACCCTTTGTATTTACTTTCATGGAGTCTTCTCTTTACTGTTGACTTAGAGACAGATACACCTACTTCACTGAGAGTGTTCTGGACTTCAGTTGATGTTGTGAACGGGTTCTTCTTCACCAAAGAAAGTATGCGGCGATCATCCACCACTGTTGTCATCCGTGGACGCCCAGGCCTTTTTGAGTTCCCAAGCTCACCAGTCAATTCCTTTTTTCACAGAATGTACCCGACTGTTGATTTTGCTACTCCAAGCATGTCTGCTATCTCTCTGATGGATTTTTTCTTTTTTTTCAGCCTCAGGATGTTCTGCTTCACCTCAATTGAGAGTTCCTTAGACCGCATGTTGTCTGGTCACAGCAACAGCTTCCAAATGCAAAACCACACACCTGTAATCAACCCCAGACCTTTTAACTACTTCATTGATTACAGGTTAACGAGGGAGACGCCTTCAGAGTTAATTGCAGCCCTTAGAGTCCCTTGTCCAATTACTTTTGGTCCCGTGAAAAAGAGGAGGCTATGCATTACAGAGCTATGATTCCTAAACCCTTTCTCCGATTTGGATGTGAAAACTCTCATATTGCAGCTGGGAGTGTGCACTTTCAGCCCATATTATATATAGAATTGTATTTCTGAACATGTTTTTGTAAACAGCTAAACTAACAAAACTTGTGTCACTGTCCAAATATTTCTGGACCTAACTGTATATATACATATGTATATATGTGTATATGTATATGTGTGCACATATATATATATATATATATATATATATATATATATATTATATACAGTACAGACCAAAAGTTTGGACACACCTCAAACCTCAATCAAAGAGTTTTCTTTATTTTCATGACTCTGAAAATTGTAGATTCACATTGAAGGCATCAAATTGAATTAACACATGTGGAATGAAATACTTAACAAAAGAGTGTGAGACAATTGAAAATATGTCTTATATTCTAGATTCTTCAAAGTAGCCACCTTTTGCTTTGATTACTGCTTTGCACACTCTTGGCATTCTCTTGATGAGCTTCAAGAGGTAGTCACCGGGAATGGTCTTCACTTCAGAAGTGTGCCCTGTCAGGTTTAATAAGTGGGATTTCTTGCCTTATAAATGGGGTTGGGACCATCAGTTGTGTTGTGCAGAAGTCTGGTGGATACACAGCTGATAGTCCTACTGAATAGACTGTTAGAATTTGTATTATGGCAAGAAAAAAGCAGCTAAGTAAAGAAAAACGAGTGGCCATCATTACTTTAAGAAATGAAGGTCAGTCAGTCTGAAAAATTTGGAAAACTTTGAAAGTGTCCACAAATGCAGTGGCAAAAACCATCAAACGCTACAAAGAGACTGGCTCACATGAGGACCGCCCCAGGAAAGGAAGACCAAGAGTCACCTCTGCTGCGGAGGATAAGTTTATCTGAGTCACCAGCCTCAGAAATCACAAGTTAATAGCAGCTCAGATTAGAGACCAGGTCAATGCCACACAGAGTTCTAGCAGCAGACACATCTCTAGAACAACTGTTAAGAGGAGATTTTGTGCAGCAGCCTTCATGGTAAAATAGCTGCTAAGGAAAACACTGCTAAAGACAGGCAACAAGCAGAAGAGACTTGTTTGGGCTAAAGAACACAAGGAATGGACATTAGACCAGTGGAAATCTGTGCTTTGGTCTGATGAGTCCAAATTTGAGATCTTTGGATTCAACCACCGTGTGTTTGTGCGATGCAGAAAAGGTGAACGGATGGACTCTACATGGCTGGTTCCAACCGTGAAGCATGGAGGAGGAGGTGTGATGGTGTGGGGGTGCTTTGCTGGTGACACTGTTGGGGATTTATTCAAAATTGAAGGCATACTGAACCAACATGGCTACCACAGCATCTTGCAGCGGCATGCTATTCCATCCGGTTTACGTTTAGTTGGACCATCATTCATTTTTCAACAGGACAATGACCCCAAACACTCCTCCAGGCTGTGTAAGGGCTATTTGACTAAGAAGGAGAGTGATGGGGTGCTACGCCAGATGACCTGGCCTCCACAGTCACCAGACCTGAATCCAATCGAGATGGTTTGGGGAGAGCTGGACCGCAGAGTGAAGGCAAAAGGGCCAACAAGTGCTAAGCATCTCTGGGAACTCCTTCAAGACTGTTGGAAGACCATTTCTGGTGACTCCCTCTTGAATCTCATCAAGAGAATGCCAAGAGTGTGCAAAGTAGTAATCAAAGCAAAAGGTGGCTACTTTGAAGAACCTAGAATATACTTTTTTGTTAGGTATTTCATTCCATATGTGTTAATTGATAGTTTTGATGCCTTGAAGGTGTGTCCAAACTTTTGGTCTGTACTGTGTGTGTGTGTGTGTGTGTGTGTGCATGTGTATATATATATATATATATATATATATATATGGTAACAATGGAATGGATCCAGCAAGAAATTCAGAAATCCAGGTGGCAGTAAAACAAATTATTTCTCTGTATTGAGCACAATTAAAATAATGCAGAGCTCATGGCGTATGGTGGATGAAAGACACACACAAAAACGGACTACGCATTTTGGCGGTACTTGCCGCCTTCCTAATGGTCCAAGCCAAAATTGACTGAAATCAAACCATAGAAAATTGGTGACGCGTTCAATAATTATTGCAGCCTCTGTATAATAAAAAAAATATATAATACACGTTTCGACATTTCAATTGTGAAACAAAGATGGAAAAGTTTCTGAATTATGGAAATTACAGAATGGATGGACATGTTAACAATACGTAGATGACGTAAAAAAAAAATTGCAACAACATTTTCAAAACCCTTGATTGATTCAGTATGGAGTATGAGTGCCGTGTGCAGTAATCCCCCATTTACAGTCCTAGCTTCAGTGAGGTTATCAATGGTTGTCTGAGGAAGGATTTGGCATTCTGAATGCACTTGGGCAAATCATCAAGATCTGCTGCTGGCGGCTCCCATTGCTACTACTGGCCAATGACGCACCAATTTCTCAATGGGAGGACAAGTTATTGATGGGAACCAAAATGTGTATGTTCGTGTATTTTTGCACATAGCGATGCTGAATAAAATGTGGTGTTATGAAAATGTTGTTTCCAGTTTTTCATCATTTGCCTATATATCTATAATATACATGTGTGAATGTTCTAGAATGATGTAGAACAGCTGCGGTGTTTGGTGAAATTGTCAGATTCTGTCCATGATGACATCGAGAAGAGTCAGAATGTCTACAACAAGCTCTTTGTCAGGTGAGTTCTGTAAAACGACATGAGAAGCCGACCCATATGATTCACACATTAATCTTAACCAAATATATAGGCCCACATTTATCAAAAATGGTGTAATTTGCACCAAATCATCAAATCCGAAAGTGCATATTTATCCAGTATCGCACTGTAATAATACATTTGGTGCAAAAACTAGGCGTAGAGTCCCAATCCGTTCTAACACATAAATTACACACCTGATAACCTTCTTGTACAGGTTGATCTTTTCTTTTGCCTTTTGAGCCCAACTATTGATCACATTGGGTAGCGATGGACTGGGCGGCTGTAGCTTCAGCATTAAAAAATTAACACACATTCCCTAGTATATTAGATATCTTTATATATTCCATTTTGTAGCGGTGCTCCTGTTTACAGCATCATTCTTCTGTCCTTAGTATTGTAAAGGTGGATTTCTTCAGTATCACCTACCGGCAGCTAGAGAAACTGGTAAGATGTGATATATTCTGATGCCATGAAAATGAACCTGATGTACTGTATATTTCAAGAAAATAGAGAACATTCATTATTTTTTTAACACATTTTGATGTTTTGAGATGGCCACACCTATAGAGATCTATACCAAACCAAACACAGTGCTATTACCTTCATTGTTGGAGATGGAGTTGCTGTCTAAAACTAGAGATGAGGGAACCCATGGAAGTTTGGTTCGGTGGGTGCAGCTGAACCAAACCCAAGACTAGAGATGAGCGAACCTGTGGAAGTTCGGTTTTATGGCTGCAGCTGACCAAACCTCCACGGGTTCGGACTTGACCCGAACTAAAATGGAAGTCACTGATTAGCAGTTCAGGTCTCCGCTCACATACAGCCCGCCATAAGGGGGCGTGTGGATGGGGTTTTTCCATATTTTTTGGGGTGTTGCACGCTGCATTCGATCACACAGTTGGTAACATCAATGCAAGCTGTTAACACACTTCCAGTGGGTCACACTGGGCTGAGCAGTGAGCGTACCCAAGCACCGCGATGAATGAGTGGTCAACATATGTAACACACCCATATTCTGTCTTCTGGAGGAAAGTCGGTGCTTGGCCCGAACACCAAACATCGGGTTCACTCATCTCTAAGACTCATTCACATGTCTGTGACTAGAGAACATGCTCGAGCTGCAAAGCTTGGTCTGACCGCCAGGTATCTTAACTCTAGGTATTGTGATCCAAGCAGTATTGGTGCTTCATGGACATCTGTAAAGAGGCCTAAAAATATATTCAGGACTACATATGGCACTGATTTAAATAATAACCAATATTTTACAAATAGTGATGAATTTTTGTCTCCTGGTCCTTTAGGTGGCTGATGAAATGAGCATTACAATGGAGAACCTAAAGGGATTGGAGGTTGAAGAGCCCCATATTACTCATGCTATTGGGGAGACGTTATTTGAGCTCTACATCACCCTCAATGAACTGAGGCGCTTCAGGGATTACTTGCCGTTAAAGTAAGAGAACCTCAGATTCGCATTCGCACCAGCAGGTCATACAGCTGTCAAATGATGGGATCAGTGTGATTCATAGATACAGTTTGCTCTGTGATGTGTTCATTTATGGGGAGTGTATTAACAGGTACCGACCGATGACATATTAAAATCAGTTCAATATCATTAAAGGGAACCTGTCACCAGTTTTTCGGCCTATAAGCTGCGGCCACCACCACTGGGCTCTTATATACACAATTCTAACATGCTGTATATAAGAGCCCAGGATGCTGTGTAGAACATAAAAAACACTTTATAATACTCACTTAACAGTCGCGCTACGGTGGAGTTGGGACATAGGAGTATCACCGTTGTCCGGTGCCGTGCCTCCTCTTTCGGACATCTTTGTCCTTTTTCTGAAGCTTGTGTGCATGACTCATCCTACGTCATACACACTCGCCGGTCCCGCGCAGGCGCACTACAATACTTTGATCTGCCCTGCTCAGGGCAGATCAAAGTGCAATTGCGCAGGACCTCAATACCGGCCTGTGTGTATGACGTAGGATGCATCATGCACACAAGCTTCAGAAGGAGGACGAAGATGGCCGAAAGAGGAGGCGCCGGCACCGGACAACAGAGACACCCATATGGCCCAACTCCACCGTAGCACGACCATTAGGTGAGTATTATAAAGTGTTTATGTTCTACACAGCAGCCTGGGCTCTTATATACAGTATGCTAGAATGCTGTATATAAGAGCCCGGTGGTGGTGGTCGCAGCTTATAGGCCGAAACACTGGTGACCGGTTCCCTTTAACATATTTATTATGTGTCTGTCAGTATAGAGAGCTGAAAATGTGCAATGGGTCCTAACTGGGTATGTAGCTGAACGTACTGTCCTATGTGCTCACCTTGAGGGTGAACCATTGGGCATGTAAAAGATGGCTGCTGCAGTTTCATGGGCTCCTTGAGCCAAGAGATCTATCCGAAAGGGAAAATGAGTGTATTGACCTGCTCTGCCTTCAAAAGGATGGAACGATGTGGTTTACAAATGGCTGAGTCAACGCGTTTCGAATTCTCCGACTTCTTCATCATGACTTCGCACCCTTCCAAGGCAATCAGGACTGGAGCAGCAGAGCTCCATTCATGGCTTTCCAGAACCTCAGTCTGTGGGTCCCAGCGATAAGCAATTTTGCATTTATCCTGCCATAAGTTTCCACAACTAGAACACTTTCTACTTGGTAAATATTAGTTTACGTCATAGTATTCAGCAATAATGTCCTTTGTTTCCACAGAGACAATAAATCACTGGCCTTGACAGGTTTTCACGAGCTGTTTAAAGTGTCCATTCACACATGGCTGCAAACCGTGCACGAAAAGACCTGTGAGAGGATACAGCGAGCTGTAGAAGTAGATAAGGTAATCTGTTGTCTAGAAATATCAATGATAACCCTTCAGTTGCACCCAGGTACTATGGTACTTTTGTACAGTCATGGCCAAAATCTTTGAGACTGATACGAATATCGTTTTTCACAACAAAGTTATAGTGGCAATTTGCATTCGCTCCTGATTGTCATGAAGAGTGATCAGAAGAAAGTCATTCCCAGCCGGGAAAATGAACTTAATCATAGCAAAAAAATAATAAATTCACTAAATTTCAGCCCTCCAACAAATTCACCTGCTTATATAATTTCAGAAAGTGTTAACGAGGACAAGACGTTCTATATCTCTGTATCATGCTGAGTAAATTATAAGAGCAGACATATTGCTCTGAGGATACCTATGTAAATAGGTGAGTAATCAGTCAATATTAGAAAAAAAAATTATATCTTTATTCAAAATCCAATAAAAACAGAATAAAATAAGAAGATAGTCATTAAGAAAAACACCAAGAATGGGAGTATCATCCCATCATAAGATATTAGTGATATATAGACGACATTAATTCAATTCCGGTCCACAAGGTGGTCTCGAAGGACCATAGAAACAAACTGCAGAATATAAATAATAGAATAAATAGATATCACAGTTACTGTATCAAATAATGTCTGCAAAATGCAAAAGATAAAAAGTGTATGGGTGAGTGCAAAACATCGGACTGCACTCTGATGTCATCTGAGTGCAGTTCGATACTCACTGACACTGATAATGGAGAAGATAGAGAATTTGAGTTCTCCATCTACTCAACACCTGTTATACAATTCTTGTATGCATAAGAATAGGATCACAGTAAATTACATTGGGCTCAAACTCTGATCAGCCTTTGAGCCTAATGTCATTAGCATAATTGGACCAATTATCTCACATGAGAGAATATACGCCCATGTGAGCAAGCACTAAAAGGTAGCTGGTGTTTGAAATCATTGTCATGTTTTGTTAACCATGGTTATCTCCAAAGAAACATGCAGCCTTCATTACTTTGCATCAGATGGGCTTTACAGGCAAGGGCTTTGCTGCTTGAGGGGATTGCCCCTAAATCAAATATTTAGTAGATCATCAAAAACATCAAAGAGAGAGGTTTAGTTGTTGTGAAGAAGGCTTCAGGTGCCCAAAAAAGTCAAGTAAGTGGCAGGACTGTCTTCCAAAGTGGATTCAGCTACAGGTTAAATTCAACGCCACTGCAGAGCTTGCTCAAGAATGGCGTCAGGCGTTAGTACATCTGCACACATACTAAGGTGAAGACTTTTGGAAGTTGGCTTGGTATCAAGAAGGGCAGAAAAGAAGCCACTTCAGTAAACAAAAACTATGAAGGACAGAAAGGCATTGGACAACAGAGGATTTATTTTCCTTGATGAAGCCCCCTTCAGGCTGTTTAGGACCTCTGAAAGAATGATTGTCCAGAGAAGAAAAAGTAAGCGCTACCATGAGTCCAGTGTCTACCAACAGTAAAGCATCCAGACACCATTCAAGTATGGGGTCAATTTACATCCAAGTGAGGGGCTCACTCACAATACACTGCCGGAATAAAGAATGGGATCTACACATCCTCCAAGACCAACTTCTCCCAACGATCCAGGAGACTTTTGATGAAGAACAATGCTTATTTCAGCATGATGACCATGTAACAAGGTAAAGGTGATAACTAAGTAGCTCAGTGACCAAAACATTGATATTTTGAGTCCATGGACAGGAACCCTCCAAGATTTCAGTACCATTGAGAACCTATGGTCAATTCTCCAAAATTGCATGGACAAACAAAAAATTCAGGAATTTTGATAAACTACAAGCACTGATGAGTCAAGAATGGGTCATCAGTCAGAATTTGGCCCATTTGCTGTCCAAGGCGAAGGGCAGAAATCTTGAAAAATAAGGGTCATTGCTGTAAATATTGAGTCTTTGCAAAAACTTGATGTATTTTATTATTGTACTTCAATAACCATAGAAACATCCAACGAAAAGATCTAATACCACCAAAGTAGCAAACTGTGCAAAAGCCAAAATTTGTGTCAGTCTTAGGCTATGTTCGCACGTTGCGTTTTTTTTCCGCGTTTCTGCAGCGTTTTTGCGCAAAAACGCATGCGTTTTTGATTTCCAGCAAAGTCTATGGGAAAAGCAGAAATCCTGTCTGCACTTTGCTTTTTGTTCAGCAGCGTTTAATTTGCATATTTGTGGTCAAAAACCATGCTGAAAAAGAAGCAGCATGTCAGTTGTTTTTGCCATTTCTGCAGCGTTTCCTTAACATTGGAGTCAATGAGAAATGGCAAAAAGCAACCAAAATCACAATTCCTGCGTTTTTCATGCTTTTTACCTGCTTTTTCACTGCGTTTTTGGCTCCAAAAACGCATGCTTTTCTGGGGAAAAATTAATGGGTTCTAATGTTCCTTTACACACACACAATAACCGAAAATTTAAATGTAAAAAAATAATAAACTTTAGCTATTTTTCTGTAAAAATGTGCATAACCACTATTATTACATTTAAATTTGATAATTTCCCATTTAATTTTATTAAAAGTTAATTTTATAATTTTTTTCTCTTTTTTTTCAATCTTTTTGACTATTTCAACTTTATTTCTCAGTGTCTTGATCTCAAAAACGCATCTGCAGAAACGCATGTGAAAACGCAGGTAAAAAGCGCTAAAAACGCACTAAAAACGCGGTAAAAACGCATGCGTTTTTAGCGCTAAAA